>NW_018127980.1:1066718-1075354 GCF_001952655.1 Monopterus albus
CCAATAACAAAACACCACTTGGGTTCAGATCGGGGGGCCATTCCTCCCAATCACGCCCCTCCAGGTGTCAGGGGCGTGGAGGGGACCCTGAAGTTGTAATGGTTAAATAAGGAGCAAGGAATTATCATATATGAGACTTGGTTGAGACTGTGGTTGTAAGCTACGTAACTGAAAGCCTTGCTTGCCACACATACTGAGCCCAAGGTCAAAAACGAACTTCTAATCTCAGTTGTAGAATGTCCTCCGTGACACTGAAAGAGCTTTGTCTAGTTTGAGAAAATAACTGTCATGTCATCGATGTAACAGTGATGTTAGGGGTTCCAATCTCAAGATTAGACAATTTTATAACAGAAAGTCTGCATTAAACACTATGGGAATGGGCTTTGAATCTACCCACCGGGGGGTTTAAGGAAAGGCACTACTGAGCTGTATCACAAAAGGCTGTATGTTAGTGCACTACTAGAGAATAAAGGTCTGAATATCAGCTCTGTTGCTTCAGCTTTGACTAATTCTTAATTGAAATCTGTTTATGACAACTTTCTAGTGAAATATTCAAGGTGACGATGCATTTTCAGGCAACTACATTTCTGCTGACTAAAATCCAGTGTGTAGTTGTAAAATACCATGCTTTAGACCAACAGAAGCCCCACTGACAAAACAAAAACAATCCCTCTCCTCTCGACGACACGAGAATAAACCTGCTGATCTGATTTACAACTTCCCTTTTTGGAATGCGGTCGCACCATTTTTTTTAGCTTTAACAACAGTGAAGGTGTACATGGCTTTGCCCACAGATCTGTACCGCATGTGCATTTAAAAAAGTGGCAGCAACAGCATGGTCACCACTGTACAGCAACTGCCAGGAGTCCCTGAGCTCCAGTGTTACCTACTTGGCAATGGCCCATGTAAGCCAGGGTTTTCCCAGCCTGCTGCAGCTGGCACAGACTGGGGTGGACCAGGCCATCATTATCACAGGCTGGCTCCACACTGTTCTTATCACAAGCTGCTGGTCGGCCGACGCACTCGTACTGCTGGCAGTCGGCAGAGTCACTCAGACACACAGAATACTTTGGGACGCACCTAAGAATACAAACACAATATGGCTTTATTAATTACTCTTCCCTTATGTGAGGAGGCCTGGTGAGAGGTTCAGACAACATATAAGCTAGTATGTGCCCTTTCCACATTCACCACCATCAACACATGCGCACACAAGGCTGGGCATCAGGTGTTAAACAAATCTGAGTTGACTTGTTCAGTTCTACTGCATTGTTTTTCTCAGAACAAAGGGAGATGGTTGAGAGTGGGTGTGTTTGTGTGCATCTGTGTATAACATCACTCATTTGTGTGTATGTATTCAGTCTTTGAACAAAGGGCCAAGAGTGTTTAATACGAGCATTTAAGTTTATGTTTTAGGATAACAAATGTCAAAAAGGGGATGGAGGGAAGGTGGTATACTGACCTGAGTGCATGTGTGTATATGTGTAGTAAGTATTAATAAATAATAAAAAATAAAAAATGTATTTAATATCTGTCAGATCTCATTCCTTGGTGGAAGAATGAATAAAACTCTTATGTACTCCAGCAATTTCTCCATTAAAACCCTTTTCTCACTCCACTAACATCGCTTGCTTGGGTTTATGCATTTGGGTTGTAAGGTTAAAGACTCCAGAAACAGCAACATGATTGACAGTCATAGTTGCAGAAAAAGAGAGATGAAAGCAGAAAGGAAGGGAACGCACCTTTGGTTTCTCTGACAGGACTTGTTGGCACAGGGGTTACTGAGGCGGCACTGGCCAAACACAAACTGATGGTCCTTGAATCCCATACAGCGAGCCACACAGGCACTGGGATATGTGCGCCCATTAGAGGCACACACTGGGATGAAGTGGTCTGGACAACTACAGGGGAGACCTGAGACAGGGAGGAGTAAAGTATTCATTCCACTGTGAAGAAATGAACATTCAGCAAAACCGGGGTGCAGTGTAAGCCCTGATGGGTGCCTGTGAACTTCTGGCCATTGGGCTGTTCTAACATTGTACTCACCAGATTGTGTTTAGATCTGATGTGGTGGGTTTGCTGGGGAGGGGGCTTTACTTAAAAACTAATCATCTGGCAGCTTGTGCTTCTTAATCCGTTGGCCCTATATTTAGCAATGTCACTTACATTACTAAAGTTAAGTATAATTAGCTCTATTCTGCCCTCTTTTAAATAGTAAAATGATGAAATTAATGAATAATGAAATAATAAAATCAATGAAATTACAAATTCAGCACAATAAAATCAGCGCTTCTGGTGTAGCATAGCCTGATTCCAGGCCCAGTAATTTAAACAGACTTACTGTTGTGCACATTGGTGGTAGTTGTATTGAGAAAAACAAGGGTTGCCCAGTCAGAGTCAAGAGAGGAATCTCCTCTGACAATATACACACTCTTCATTGAATATCCGAACCTACTGCGCTGTAGTTATTTTTAGATTCTCTACCCAAATTGCACTAATGTACAGTGCAGCACAGCATATTATTTATTTAGTCTATATTAGTCTACAAGGCCCTTTTAGGCTCCTTTTCCATTTCTTTCTAACCACCGCGCCATGTTAAAGACAGACTGATGGAAAGATTATCTGCATGTAATTACCGATTTAATTTAGAGGCTTATTCAGTGGAAGTGTCTGTGGAATCACACACTGTTTTATGCGCTGCCTAAAATATGTTGGTTCAGAAGTTGATTTAGCCACTTGACCGGTTGCACTGTTTTTAATAAGAAACATCTTGCATACAGTAACACTGTCTCAATCCTTTATGTTATCTGTTATTAGAAGAAACAGACACAATCCACTGAGAATTAGACAAGAAGCAGAAACAAAATAGCTTATAAGAAGATAAGCTGATATAACATCGAGTGCTGTGGATGTAACATTACTGTTAACCTGACCCTTACTTTTCATCTTGTTGTTTTCAAACCATATGGACTAAATTCCAGGAATAATGTTGTCATTCCGCTGTCTAAATCTTCTTCTGGATGCTTAAGAAATACTTTTACAGTATGTGACATTTTAGTGTCTTTTCTGAAGCAGAGCTCAGCCAGTGAGCACTATTTTAGTGAATGCAGGTTCTGAAAAACTCGCTGCTCTGCAGTAGAGACAACAGGTTGCTGTAGTAACGCTCGGTGTGTAGGAATGACAGGCAGTGATTCTGTTCACACAGAGTCAATCTATTCTGTCAGTGAATACACAAATGGCACGGACACATGTAAATGAGAACAGTAGTACTGTTTTCAGTAACTTCTCAACAAATACTGACTAAATAAATTAGTATCTACATTTACATCTCTCAGAATTAACACAACAAACAAAGATACTTTATTACTAATTAGAGAAAAAGAAAAATCCCCATCCCATCTAACAAAACGTCAAACTGAATGAAAGAAACATAACCAGACCATTACACGGCCGAACCTGTGAAGTGTCGGCGGTCGTCTTCTGAGCTGATGAGGCTGAGACATTCTCTGGTGGAGCAGATGGTATCACCAGCAAAGCAGGAACAGGTGTGGCAGTCGACCCTGAAAGACGTCCCGTGGCCTGGTAGCAAAACAAAATGTTAGTGCATTTTCTGGGCTTTTCATCCATATTTTTGACTCAGTACATTTTAGTCACCATTTCTGTTGATGCATGTAGTACTTAGTATCTTTGAATTTGTTTTCAAGCTTATGTACATGCTCATAATGTACGTATTATATTCTGTTATATGTTATGTTATATTATGTAGCTTAAGTCCCATTATTAACTTTGCACCCATGTTTCAAATTCTTTACAGTTTAGGTCCCTAATATTTTTTACAGTTTAAGCTCCAGGTGGATTTATGCTTTAAAATGTGCTGGACAGTGAGAGAAAAAAAGGGATGATAAAAAAATGCAGCTACGGCCACCTGTGTCAATGATAGTTATTATGACTGACCTTCAAAACAGAGGACTTTTTATGCTTATGCTTTAATGGACAGCTAAAAGTAGACTGAACAATTTAAAAAAGGTCCCTGGCTGCAAAGCTCACATCTGGTGCACCAAGCAGCACTTCTTCCAACGAGAGGTTTCATTCCCAACTTTCACTGTGTTTTTGTGGGGGCTGATGATGATGTGGAGGAGGATAAACAAGTTAGAATAATCTTTGCTGTGCTAAAATCAAAACCATGCTCATCACAACATGTATTACAGTGTGTCCAATTCAAACCAAATATTTGTTTTCAGTAAGAGAAGAACACCCACTGCTTAATAAATGAATAAACAAAGCTAGAAGAGCAATGGACCTTGAGCAATGGAGAAAGAGAATCAACCTCATGGAATGTCTATGTGAATGCCTACTGATTATACTGTTTAAATGTTTGTCAATGGTTTTTACTTTGGTGCCCCCCAGTGTCAGTATCAAAAAACAATGTTTGTGGCAAACAACAATACATAATACCTCCCTCACTGTTTACTTTTGTACTTTAAAAGTACAAACGGAGGATTTTTAAAATAATACAATAAACTCATACTGTAATCACTGTGTCTATGGTCATGATTACGCCACCAGAGCGCACAGCCAGTAGGTGTGTTGACCACTACAGCAGCTTTCAAAGCAGATCAAACCTTTATAAAAATGCAAAAAAACAGACAACATATATCCCTGCGATAGTAACGAAGGTAAGTCTGTGTGAAACCTATTCAGGTCAGACAGACTTTACCTGCCGCCTAAAACATATTTGTTATTTACAGTATCTTGACTCATGAACTGCTTTCATGTGTTATTTTGTGCACCTATGTGTACGTATTTAACATAGATTTCGTAGGAAAATACCAAGTACAGCAATGCACAAAAGAAGTAGACATGCACCTGAGGAAAACTGCATAAGGACTGTGACTGAAGCAATGCAGAATTTGTGGTGGCAGAAAAATAGAGCCCTAAGTCTGGCAATAAGAATGACTGGGTAGATGGCTTAGTCAGCTCAGTGGTCCAACCGTTAGTACTGCCATCCCAATCTCATATGACCAGGAGGTTTAGTTAATGACAGGAGAACGTATCACCATAGTATTAATGCAGTGTTAACCTGTACAATGTAATAGACATATACTGCAGCATCTACAACATTTTTGTGTTTCAGGGATCTGTAGGAACCTTTTGGAAAGACAGAAAGACATGAGACAGGTCTTACTCCTCCTCTGTCCACCTATGATGCAGGGCTTGCTGGTGTCCACACAGGGCATCATCTCCACACAGTTCTCCAGACGCCCACTGGGACCACAGCTGCACACCTCGTAGCACCCAGGTGGACCAGTACGAGTTGGCACCTGGATACGTGCGTCCTGCTGCACCAGAAACTCGGAGGCCTCGCCCAGTTTACAGCCTGAAAGCACACACACACACACTCAGGCTGACATGCTACAACTCTGAACATAGTAAAGCTGATCTGTAGCATTTTGGTCCTACCTGGTACACACAGGTATGGCTGACAGCTGAGTTCATCAAGGCAGCCCTTCCTGTTGACCTGGCATAAATGGTTGCTGGGGCATGGGTTGGGGTTGCATGGATGGATGACCTCCTCAATTATGTTATTACCTAGGGAACTGGGAGCTGGGGTAAAGAAAGGTAGAACAGAATTAAACATGACTTTTAGATATGTATGTATCTGTTGGTGACAATGTGAATATGTGTGCTCAGTGAATTAGGTGAGTTTCAAAATAAAAGTCCAATCAAACTAAAAACAGCCCCAAAGTACTAATGTAATGCTTCTACAGTAATAAACAGCAGAATGACAAAGAGAATTCAAGTTGACCTGATCAATATATTTTCATATTACAGTACCATTGAATCAAATCACCACTATGCAGCTTTTTAGCAGACTCACTGAGGTATCTGTGGAGGGGGATGCAGCGTTCAGGATCATCGATGGGTGACAGCAGTTCACAGATCCTCTCTGGTGTTTGTCCGTCATGGAACCGTTTCCTGTCCCCACACTGGGTGAGGATGTCCACACAGTCTGACCTGAGGAAAGACAATAGATAACAGAGAACAAGAACAGAACAAGCCTGTACTCTAGGTACATGCATGTACAGCATGTTCTCATCACATTACTACATCACCATACTGCTTCATACTGTGCAGACTGGAAAGGCTAAACTGAACCTAAATGTATCTAGATACTGTAAATATAAGCAAGCTGAGACAACTGTGATGTAAAGGACACACAATTAAGAGTAATTACACTACAGCAAGTCCACTAAATTTTGATGTAAAAGGCAGACTGGAATGGCTGACATGGTTCTTCTTGTAATGATGGACATTAGCAAAATTCAGAATGACTGGGTAGGAGTAGCGGCAGGAGACCTACTTGCAAATGACGCTCCCTCTGGACTTGCTGTGGCAGGGTTTGATCTGCAGGGAACAGGCTACAGCCTTCCACATGTCAGGCAGACACTTCTTGATGTCCAGCACAGGGATGTTCATGAACGGCATCTTGATGGTCCCATTGGACCACAGCTTGATGTCGTTCATGGCGCCCTGGTCTGACTGGATGTTACAGCTGCGAAACAGCTCTGTCGGCCTGAGGACAGACAGAGGTAACATTACAAGAAATAAAAGCGAATTAAAAATGTGTTTACACTTTAATTAACAAGGACTGCAATATTGGATTTAGGGATTTGTTTCCAATTTATGGTCCAAGAATAGTTTTTAAACGCACACAGTAACACAGACCCGCATACACACAGTCCCAACAATTAGCCCCATGCCCTCAAACGCCACCTCCAGGCCAGTGTTTGCATTCCATGCTGCGTCCAGCTACACAGCCCAGCATTTGAACCCCTCAGGGGAGGAGGAAACCATACAAGGCTTGTCTGGGGCCCATCAAAGGAAACCCAAAGAGCATTACACATATTTGTTTGCTTGAACTTTAAGTACCACAGTGCCACAGCATGAGCGCCATGCCTTCATGATCTAAATCCACAATTAGTCACATGGTTTTCTTTGTGAAGGTGAAATCCACTTGTAATTTGATAAACACATTATAATACTTCATAGGTATTATTGTTGGCTCTTATACACTCATGATGCTGTTTACTTTGGGAGAAGGCTGCTAGTAGTTGTATTTTTAGTGATCCCATGCTACATTATTTAATCACTATCTAGAATGTTATGCACTAGGGAAACCAACTGAAGACAAATTTGATCTGTGGAGTAGCCTTGCTAGAAGAAGGAAACTACTCTAAAATAGGATGTAACAGGAGGTTGCTCTTCTCCTAATAAAACCCATTAAAAAAGATGCAATATAAAGTACTTTATGAAAGCATTAAGGCTAAGTGCAAATCCAAGACATTGAAATAAGTTTAATTTGACCAATTTACTTATCTTCAGAGTACTCTGGAGTAATTCTAAAGTTATCTTTCTAATAATTTTGGAGCTGTACAGAAAATTACCCTCTTTCCTTCAGTTGTTTTGCACAAAAGGCTCCTTATCAGTTATGTGAAAATCTTCAGCAATGATAGGATGACTACTCAATTAGAAATACTGGTGGACTGCAGATAAAATGGTGCTGAGAAGGGAAGCAGTCCATCATGATAACCGCCCACCAGCTTAACCCTTGTGAATTGCAGGAGTTTGACCTGTTGTTGAAGTTGGTGCAGTAGGTGAGGTCCTTGCAGCCCAGCTGGCAGGGCTCTCTGACATCAGCCAGGCAGTTGATGAGCTCAGACTCGACTGGGTTGTACTCACAGAGCTGATCAAAGTCTTGCCACGTCTGGCTGCCCCAGTTAGTACTGATCTCCAAACACATGTCCCTGTCACAGCAGAGTACACTGTCTGGGTTAAAACAAGGAAAACTAACACATTTAACCTCAATCTGTATTCCACCTGGGAATATGGGACATTAATGTAGCGGCCCACATTAAGAAATGGATGTCATATGCTCAGCAGTGTGCTGTACCTGCAGGATGAGGTGTTGGCCTTGGAGCAACAATGCAGCTTGGCAGAGTCCATCTTAGCAGGATGGGGTGTTTCCTCTTCAGGTGGGGAAGGCGGGTGGGCGCTGCCCAGAAAGCACTGCCACATGGGTTCCTGAGGGAGGGGCTGGGAGCCACACTCCTCAATCAAACCCTCCATGATCTCATGCTCTGTGCTCATGGTGCGAAGGATTCTCCGGCAAGCTGCCTGGCAGTGGGGGGCCTCCGCTCGGTCACAGCAGTACAGACCTGGATGTGAGGGGCGGATGGAGTGACAAGTGCTGAAAATTGTAATATAACATGATAAATAATTTCCGGGTTGCAAGCGAGAGCAGACGTCTTTACTGCTCCTCTTGTCTGTTCTACGATTTTTCACACCTTCTACACTTTCAAGTCTTTGAACAAATTCTATAACTATTAAAATGCCTTCAAGAGGGAAAAGAGCTAATAAATCAGAAGCGAATGAGGATATGGAGGCAGAAGAAGTGTATCACAGAGCGGCGCAAGTAATGGACATTGTGGATCAGCAGAAACAGATGTACATCGTGCTGATGAACCAACAGCAGGAAAACTTCAAAGGCTTCGTGCAACTAATTATGGAGACAAACAACAAGAGACTTGACGACATGACCAGAGAAATACAGGAGATAAAAACGAGTTTGCAGTTTA
>NW_018127980.1:1079015-1087295 GCF_001952655.1 Monopterus albus
ACACTCTGTTATAATTTTTTTAGTATATTACTTGTGTGGTGTAGAAGAGAATTATTTATGTAGAGATACTGCTTGCAAACCAGTGATGGTAAGATGATGTCATGGGGTAAGACTGGATAAGTCTGACTTCTTCCTACTCCATTCAGGCATGTACTAGGTATAAGCAAATTGATATTGGATTAGCATTTGTTGGATATGTGTAAAATTATGTGTGTTGACATATCAACTGTCTTTACATGCTTGAAAGAATAAATCAAATCAAATCAAATCAAATATAGCTTCTGTGATAGAAATTTCCCTCATCCTTCCCTCTGTCAAAGCTTTTATCTGCAGATACTGCTCAACTTGGTAAAAAAGGTCAATTAGTGCTCTAATACTCCTCCACCAGGAACCTGAGGAACACCAGCTCTGGCCATTCTTCCTCTGTAGCCACACTCAGACTGTGTGTCTCCACCTGGGACCTCCCACCTCAGGCTGAATCCTGGAACTGAGTCTTTGTGGGTCCTTTGCCCATTTCCAAAGTAGTTTACACAGCAGCAGTCTATGAGAAACCATTCTACTTTTCACATCTCTCGCATAAAAGCTAACAGAGCCCTTTGCTACCCACCTCCAGGTGCTCTTCCCCCATCCAGCTAATTGACAGGAAACCTGCTTTCACCGTTTGTCACCTCCTGTAGTCACGGTGCAAATGAAGAGGACTTCAATACCTGGTGCTCCGCCAGATGTTGGTTCCAGTACGGGCCATTCTGAACCCAGTCTTCATCATGACCACCGGATCATCCTGGATGGATATCATGGGCCGTCCTTTCCACTGCTAACTCTCACTTTGCAGACTTACCCCTCTCTTCCTGCTCTGTATTCCCCTGTTTCTCACCAACCCAGTCATATCACTCCTGACTATTGTTTTAATACAAACTTGGAAAAACAGTGAACATACCCTTTAAAGGAATACTCCATTTAAATATTCTGAACTCCAAATACTTGTACCCTGAACAATGTCCACTTGCAATAAAATGCTAAATACACAGAGTTTCTGACAGAGCTCCAGGGCCATTAGGAGGAGCTATTTTATAGAGAACATACAGAGTTTAAAGTATCACCAGAAAACATACGTGTTATGCTGCAGAGGTGGTCTAAGAAGTGTCTATGGATGTTGCTATGACTCTGGGTCTGCATCAAAAATTTATTGCAACTCTTATGAATCTAAACTGACAACACCTTCTGTCCTCAGTGATGGAGCAGGATACAAAACCTTCAGAGCCATCTCCATAGGCGGAGACATTGCACCAGCTACTGCCATCATTAAAAAATGCATCTACCTTTAAGTGTTGATTATAGATTAACTTACTGTCTATAGGGCTGCGTATGGGGTAAGACTTGGTGAAGTTGCTGACACAGCTGAGGAGCTGAGCATTGTGGCTCTGACAGTAGTCTTTAACAGCATTGATCTGGGACACAGTGGGCGTTGAGTCAGTCCTGAAGATGGCCTGGCAGTACTCCCTACATGTTGTGTGACGTCCTGCATAGCTGCAGCATGTGGAGCCCACTGTAGGAATGCACACAAATACACATTTGGATAATCTCTTTTGACAGTGACTAGAAAGTTATACAGGAAGTTACATGACCTCAATCTTCAAGGCAAATAACAAGTTTGCTGTGTGTGTGTGTGTGTGTGTGTGTGTGTGTGTGCAAGAGTGCATGTTGTCCATGTATAGTATAACAGTGCAAAAATGAGACAGACAGAGAAAGAACACAAACAAGTCTATCTGTGGTGCAAAACAACAGCTCAGCGTGTTTATTTATCTAGCTCTAGGGAGGGATTGGATCAATGTTTGCAATTGTTGGTTTCTTCACTGTCCATCCTGTGTACGTGAGTAACAACTTACTTTCATTTTTGGTGATGCAGCTGTAGAGGGAGTTCTAGAAGAAGAAGAGACAAACTGTGGTGATACTGGCCATTCTCGTCAAGATAACTCACAATCTAAAGCGGTATAAAACAAAGCAGCATTTTGAAGCACTGTGTCAGCGGTTCCCTATGGTTTTGCTTGCGACTGCAAACAAATGCTGCTGAAAGTCATTAAGAGCACAAACAAAGAGTGATTTTTTTCTTTTCAGGCTGTTTCATCTAGGTGATTTTTTTAAGGCCTGAAGAGGTGAGGTTATCTAGTATATACACACAAAAAAAACAGTCAAATCTGAAGTAATAAAAAAGAAATGTGTGGCAAAATGTTTGATCTTCTTTATTCTTTTAACCAACTCCAAGCCAGGAACCACCGCTTTGTCTTTTCATTAAGATTAATACAGTCTCATCTTATTTAAAAAAAGTATTGCTGAAGTATGATGGACCCCTCCTTTATCAGTTTTCAATTTCTTTTCAATTTATGTTGTTTTCATTAAAAGAAAATTTTAAATATGTCAAATTAACAATTGGATCTATACACTTCTTTTCATTAACTTTTCAGTCATTTACTGAGAAACAGATTTTACTTCTGTGAAATTTCTGGACTTACCTCTGTGACTTTTTTGCATACTTTGGTTATGTCATTTTTAGATGATGCCTATAAGGGAAAGGAAATAAAATCAAAGCGGGTCATGAAAACCAAACTTTCTGTTTCTGCAGCACAGATGGGCTTCACTTAAAAAGTGAATGAAGGTCTTAGCAACATTGATGTTGGGCGGCCATTCTTAGAAAGAAAGGTGAACAAACTATTTTACAATTTCTCACCTGCCTGCATTCCCTGCGACACTCAGCTGAGATAGCCAGTTCACAGCAGCCCAGTCCCACCCAGCTGTCTGGCTTCCTGGATACACCTGGAGACAAATCAAACACCACAATCTGCTTGCACACTTTGCGGAGGCTAAATTATTGATTGGGGTAACATTACTAAATGCTTGATATATGAGTTATCAACTGCCAATGTGGTGCATAGTGCTTCTTTAATTGCTGTAAGTTAATCTGATCAAACTGGCTACAGACATATTAGCTTAATGCTGATAAATTGCTATCATAAGGACTATTTTTTGATGTGGATTGTTGCTGTGCCGCAAACTAAACACCATTCAAACACCATGCCTGAAATTCTAGATAAAAAGCAAGGTGCTGCCAATATCAAACTTTTTAAAAATGTAAATTACAGTTCATGAAACACTGAAATTCTTGTCCACTTTGCACTGTGGCTTCAATACTATCTACAGTCTGAGTACAGTAAACTGTGTTTCACTGTCAGGCTGATGATCTGTTGCCATATATTTTATGTAATTCAGTGAGTAGAGGAGTTCCATGTTTGCAGTAAAGTTGCAGATATTGTTGCATTTAGGCATCAAAACTGAAACCTTTCTGTAATAAAGCACTCAACAAGCCAGAGAAAATATAAGTTATGATTCTCCAGAGGAAATGAAATTCGGACTTTAGCTGACAATAAAAATGTAGCAAAAACTCTGATGGTGTTAGACTCATCCTGAACACAGCTGCTTTGTTTAACTGTAGAAACTGTGACTCTGTGTGCAGCAGCTGACCAGTTTGCTGTGCAGAAAAACATTTAGGATCGCAAGGCTACTGTCACAGCAGATTTACAATAATACTGGAGTTAACACTCTCAGTGTAGACACACGGCATATGGATGCTGTTGCTATTCGATGGCTGTAGAGATTTAACAAAGTCAAAGAAAAGGAATGACATTTTACATTTGACAGGTCAGTGTGACACCGTGTCTGAATGCAGATGTTTCCAAGTGTGAGAGTTGCCAGCGTTCCCTGAAGCAGTGGGAGCAGAGCTTACAGTCTGACCAGAGGGAGCTATTTTCCTTAACAGGGCTGATGTTTCCCAGACTCCCGAGTCTGTCTGGACGTCAGTGGCTGTTAGGTACATTCAGGTAAGACTAACAATATCTCCCAATCTGGAGGCAGTTGGGCTCTGACAGGTAGATTTGTTCCAAGCACAGACAGCAGGGTTTAGGTCTTTGATCCAGTGCCTGCTTTCAGCTCTACTCAGGGCCAGCTTTCATCACAGCTTTAACAGTTTCACTTGCTACCATTTGTCTTCTCATGCAATCAAAAACACACAGTGGATACAGCTTAGGGTGAATGTCATTACTAGGAATGTTTCCTCTAAAAGGTTTTTTTTTTTAAAGCAGCAGGCTGTTGAGCACACGTCCACAATAGAATGGTTTAAAATACAATTGTTATAGATTGGGTTATTCATCCTCTACTTGTCATGTGTGTTAAATTACAAAGAGCTTTTAAAGCTGTAGTAATAAATATTGAAGAATGAAATGCCTCAACACAGAAACAGGTGTATGACCCGGGGCACAGCCCAACACAACCCACAGCCATGAATGCAGTCCCTCGTTTGTCTCAATATACTGTATATAACCTCATCCTGAGAAACACATCTCAATAAATGAAGTCCTTTTTTTAGCCACACCAGGACCATATCATCCATGTAGTGCAATAAATTCACATGGTGTGAAGAATTGGGTTGATGGGGCCTTTTCCAAATACTACTACTACTACTAGGAGGTGCTAAAGTCAGAAACTGGAAAAACCCTGTACATTTAGGCTTTGACAGCAATCAGCGCTCTCTCTTACCTGGAAGTGTAGTGTTGATGCAATGCCACAGCTCAGTCTAAAAGATAAGGGAGAGAAAAGGGGTCATGTCAAATGTCTTTTGTGGTTTAATATAAAACAAAACACTTGCTGAAAGCATTTTAAAATGTTCAGTTTAGAATTATTTTAATCATGTAAACAGCATTTGATATCATGACAGGAAACATTTAAATTTTTTATGTCATACTGCACAGTTTTCGGTTAAATACACTTGTCTTACAGTATTTTTGCATCCGTTAAGCTACATACGAAGAGGACAAATGTTCAAATGATGGAAAACATTTAGGTCTGCCTAAGTGTAATGACTCGTGTGGCTCTATAGATTGCTGGTCAGAGATGAGACAAGCAGCAGACCAGACTTTCTGCTTTGTAATTAACCATAATTGGAGGAAGGACCGCCCCTGTGTATGTGCACATGTGTTTAAACCAGGTGCCACAATATTCTGGCAACCATAACCACAATCCACTTCCTGTATAAGTCTAATGACAGAGCTGATGCTAATTTTGTATTAACACTGTCTAAGAATTAACCACCAACAACACAAGGCAAAAGAAGATGTGCTCACAGTTAAACCAAACTTACATTTTACATCAGTAGCTTAGCTACTGTAAATAATTATTCACACAGATATAACACGGCCATTCAAAAAAGTTTCAGCTGTGAGTTCTGCAACATGCAGCGGTGGACAACACATTTTCATTCAGCCAGTCAAGGAAGTCCAACATCTTCCTCCAACACAGCTAATGACTCTGTGCCGCACTGTTAAAAACTCAGTTTTACAGAATGTTCCTCTTTATTTCCATGTCTCCAACATACAGGGAAAAGGCAAATAAATATACTGGGAAATAACATGCCAAAGTTACAAGAACAGGAAAATCCTGTAGCTGTGCATTACCATAAGGTTCACATTTATAAAAGATTTTCACATAAAAATACAGTTAGAATTGCATAACAATTTTACAAATATTTAACATTCACTGTTTCATAATTTGAATTAGCAGACTTCCCAGCATGCACTGTATAAGAGTTAAAGGTCTTCAGTTAGTCATTTTTTCCAGTTTGGCTGTAGTATGCCTGTGAAGAGCAGTAAAAATACCACTAACTGGCCTCATAATAGCTGCCATATAAACTTTTGTACTTGAGTCATTTTATGGACTCACCATTGACTCTGGACAGTAACTGGGTAACCTCTGGAGGAGATGCTTCAGACGAGACTCACTCTTTATAGTGGCAAGCTGCAGGACAAAGCAAAGCACTGAATTAGTACAACACATTGTAGGTCCATGTCATGTACCATATGTGTGCACATGAATGATTTCTGAGTGAAAGAAAGAAGACTGCAGAAAACATTTTCATGATAGTCTTTGTGCTATTTGTTATCAAGTGTCATTATCATTGTTGTCCTCAAAGCCCGAATGGCTGGGAGTGTCATCTCAGCATCTGACCAAGTAATGGACATTATTATATTTGTTTTCACCTGCTTATTTCTTACAAGACTTCTAGCTTCTGCATGTAAAGTTTCTCCTTTCACAGCAGTTTGACATGTCTGTGAATGGAACAATTTGGGGACTTTAAATATGCTAAAGATCGAACATTACAAGCACTCCCCAGCTCATGAACAGCTGGCATTTAACTGGGCATCAGGGAAACAAGCACTTTAAGACCGGTTTGTGCACAAAGTACAACCCATCTTCTCTCACAGATATCACAAACACACTTCTGGAATGATCATGGCTCCCTAATTCTAGTTCCATGGAGTTCAAAATATAAAGAAATGTAAGCCTTAAAAATGTGGCCAAGCAAACTATGGTCGCTGTGTCCATGAGATCACTTTACTTCCAATTATTCAAAGCATGATGGGAACTCTGGTGTGAAAATTAACTGATTCCAAGAGAAAAAGAAAAGATGAGACCAAATCCAGTAAATAACTTCATTTGTTCTACACTATTTTTCTTTAATGAACTTAATTGGCAGACTGTATCATCAACATGGTTCCTATGCCACTAGATCATTCACACTTCCCTCGGTCCACTGTTTAAAGATACGGTATTTGTCATCTGTTGAAAACATGTGGAGCTACAAGCAGAAAAATAAAACAAACTAAAATATGAATCAAGCAATTTCCAAATACTTAATTGCATATTATTATAAAATAATCTTTTTCAATTTAAATTATTCAAGCATTCTTAAAACAACAATATATGACATGACTATAAAACATGTTGTGGCTGCTGTAACCCTAGTAAACGGAAAAAAAAGTCTATAGATATAAAGTAGTTGAATCAATTCACTTTCAGATGGCAATAAATTACTGTAGATAAATTCCATTTTTCTGCAGCTGCGATTCAAACCTCTGACTGGTTTCTCCTGTCTATAAATGGTACAGTACTATGATTAAATTACCAGCAGACCCCTGTGCTGTCAAGGTGACGAACACTGAAGATAACAGTGGGAAAAACTTTGAGAACCTTTGTGAGAAGGTGCAATGGGAAATTCTTCAGCAATGGCAGAGATTTGCTCTCTACTTGCTATTGTTTGGTGTGGGCCAGAGATTTTCTAACTGTAAGGCACAGGAGAGTTGAAGTAGAGACATAGGGAGAGACATGAGGCTAAGACAAGTGAAACGGAAAGACGGCGTTCCTAAAACAAAGGCAAGTTAGTTATTGAAGTGTAGTTGCTAAAGCAGAAGTAAGACAATAATAATAATAGGAGTTATAAAATCTACTTTTAGTGTTTTCCTCATACTGCACTTTAAAAATCACCACAGAGCCTATGAATGCCCCAGTACTAGCCATCAGCAATATCATGGGATGAGTCTGTCGACCAATCAGAGGCTGTGCTCCTGACTTGTCAATCAGCCTTTCTGATTGGGTGGCAGTTAATGTCATGTTTAAGTTGTAATTGGCAATTTTTAAGTTATTTTATTCTTATTACACTTTTATGTTTTGTGCATTCATAAATTACAATAGTTGTCAAAATCCCTGTTTATTTGATTTATTTCTTAATGGGTCTATATTTTGGACAAGTAAGTTTGGTACAACATGTCAGGCAAGTGGCTGAAAAAGCTTAATGTCAGACCCTGCATGACCTCTGTGACAAGTCACTTAAAGATAAACCTACCGTTTCTCTGTCCGTGGGATGTGTAAATAGACAGCTGCTAACAATTTTGCTATATAAAATGATACAATGGGGATGATACACTAGGGAGCCAAAAATAACGTACTGCAAGTTACATTTAATTTATCTTATGCTGCTTCTATTTTACTTTTGTAATGCTGTAATCTTTCTATTTTACTTTTGTGCCTAACATGCTCCTTGTACGCTTCATTCTTATGTTTAATATTCTCAATTTGCTCCATTTCTAATGCCCTTTACTGTTACAGTTTGCTGCTACAACCCCCTGGTGGCCCCACTACATTCCTAAGGTTTCTTATGTTTCACTTCACTAAAAAGAAAATTAAAGGCATCTTTTCAGTTCTGCTATACACCACTGTCTATTTGGAGTTTATTCACTTCCTTAGGCCAGGCTGCAGGTGGTCAGAATGTGGCTGTAATCAGCAGTTTTTGGACTGTTCTTTGGTGGAACAATTTAAATCAAAGGAGCACAAAGGCAGACTGACAGCAACTTTATCTGCTCCTTTTCCAAATGTGTGTATATCCCTGCTGAACTCACA
>NW_018127980.1:1088223-1096705 GCF_001952655.1 Monopterus albus
AGTGATTTTTTTTGGCTCATAATCAAAGAAGAGATCGCACTGATCCAACAAAAGACCGACTCAGCCGAGCAGGCCATTTATGAGCCTCTCTGTCCATCTGCATGAAAGGTGAATGCGTGCTGGATGGCAGACTGATCAAACACTGCACGGCTAAGAAAAATGGTCCAGACCAGCAGCAGCTTCAAATAATGTGCCACCAAGGCATGAGAGTTGTCAGGTTTTCATTTCAACAAAAGTTAGAAACAGCTGATTCCTTCGTGACTCTCATCATATTTAGTTGGGATGTGCCAAGTGATCTTCACAGCACATGACCTATTTAAAGTTTTGACGAGGATTCTTCATAGTTACAACATTTTACTCTGTAGCCATTTAGTCATTGAATGAAATAACTAGAATAAAATCCATAAAATCAACCCACATAAGAGAGCAGAAAATCAAAGTTATTTGAAAAGTGTAAGTAGTTTGTTAAGTGCATTATTAAACAGAGAAAGGACTCAAAATTTAAGACATTTACAGTCTTTATGTTCAATTTGTGGCCAAATTTTAAATACTGTAAGTGCAGAGATTTGATATGTATAAGAAAATAAGAAAACCACTGGCAATACAGACATCTGGAAGTGTTTGTAAAAGTTGGAGAACATGACTGTGGTTAATAAAAAAAGAAAAGCATCTTCAAAATAGTCTTTTCTTTTTTGTGTTTTTTTTAGGACTTGAGTGCAAATCACACTTCCACACGTGTCAGAATATATTGTTTGTCGTTGTCTGTAAGATGCAGACATAAATGGAAACCACATAACATTTTTCGTTCTCTGATCCCGTAGCTACACTGATGGGAAAAGTCCCAAACCAACTCAAATGATAAATGTGACTGTTACCACATCTAGCACTACTATGGTTTAGGCTTCATTTAGGCACAAAAACTACGTGGGCAGGGTAGTGTGGGTTATACCTACTTAGTTGTGTGAAAACACAATCATCGTTTTAAAAAAAAACAAACAACAAAAAACAAAACAGTTTCACGTTGGTACTATAGGAAACAAAAAACAGTTTTTAAGTGTTAAAGCGACATGTGCTTTGACCCGTCTACCAGCCCACCTCTTGCCCAGGTTATCATGCCAGTGCCACACTATTCACACCTTTGCTTCTGTCAGACATTTACAAGACCAGGTCTTGTCAGTCACATCAGTACAGATCAAATTAGTGATTGACAATCAAAATATTCACAGCCTCAGGAGACATGGTGTGAAGATTTGAACTATGCTAACAAGCACTCTCTCTTTTCTCCTCACAACTGATTTTGTCACTTCTCACGTGTACAACTGATTCTTTGAATGAATGCCTTTGAGGAAATGCTGCCTGAAATCATACCACTATTCCCATTTGTACAATTTATTATGTGAAACCTACAAAGTAGAGAGAGAAACTACAATGGGGTATTATAGTATAACAGAAATATGATGAACAGTTTGATAAATGCATAAAAATCAAAGCAGCAGAACTAGAGACAGCATTTTTTTGCTTCCTCTTTGTCAAAACCTGACACCTATATTACCCATAATGCAACTCGACTGCTAAGAATTCAGCTGAATTGAGGTATGCTAGTAGGAGCTAATGTAGCCTGGGGTTTCAGGCCTAAAGCAGACATACCCTGGGGACATTTGTCAGACCTCACACTGATCCCTTCAGAGATACAAAAAACCTTATACAGCATTTTTTCCTCATATGCTGTAGTACTGCCCTTTGGCATGTGAATTAGGTGGTGTTCCCCTTTAAAGACATGGTCAGCTGATGGAGTTCATGACAAGGATACTGAACCTGAGCTTTGCTTAGCAGATAAAACAAGAATCAGTCAGTGTGCAGTAAGACCACAGTAAAAAAAAAAAGAGGTTTTTCCTCTTTGCATTACTCTAGTGGGACAATTTTTGGCTTGAGACATGCAGTAGTTGAGGATGTAATTGATCTTATATGTCACTTACACTTCACATGTGAAAAAGGGTAATTTAAATATTAAAACATTATATATAGTACTGTATGATCCCTATACATCATCACATTCCTAAGCAAAACCAATTTGTGACATTCAAATCTAATTTTATTACTGCATTAAACCAGTAGTAACTAAAGATTTTAGAGTCACATTAAAATCTTTTATCTGATTCAGTAATTTATTGAAGTAAAGAAAAGGTCTGAGCCTTTATGGTTCTGTAAATGACCACCAGAATCTTTGAAAAGCAGTTTTGTGAGTGTAACCAGACACAAGGCAGCTTCCATTAGAGCTAAAATGGTCCTGGTGATTACATGCGCCTGCCATCCACCACTACACCCTGACACCAGACCACACCCACCACTCAAGGCCTTCACCACGACCTCTAAAGGGTGTTTTGAAGCCATTACACTTCTAAAAGGCCATTATTTTTCTTTCACTATCTTTTCATCTTTATCACCCTCCCTTTCTCTCTTTTTACATACTTTTTTCTTATTTTTGAGATTTCCCTCCCAATGCTCCAGTACTTTTTATTCATCTTCTTTTAATGTCTTGGACCGTTTATGTTCTTTCTTCGGCAAGCAAATTGGTTTTACCAACCAATAAGAGTACTATAAGTTTGATCTAAGCATTTTAAAACAATTTCCCTCTGGGATTAATAAAGTTAATCAAGTTCATTGAATCTTCAGTGAATCTCTCCAACCTCCCTCTTCAGTGTCTCCCAACTTCAAAAGCTGGAACAAGGTTTGAACTCTCTGCCTGTTAGCTGCTTGCAGAGAAAAGCTTCTTTCACATCTCCTTTACGGTTCTTTTGCCATAAAGAAGGACATAAGTGTTTCTGAGAGAGAGAGAGAGAGAGAGAGAGAGAGAGAGAGAGAGAGAGAGAGAGAGAGAGAGAGAGAGAGAGAGAGGGAGAGAGACAGGCCGAGAGAGAGGGAGAGAGCATCACCTGCTCCCAAATGAAAGCGGGTGAGACAAAACTTTTATTCTGTACTTCAAAGAGCTAAGAGACAAAAAACTTTCCACCACTCCCCTTCAAAAACCTCTATTCATGGGCCGACTATAATGGGCACAGCAATGGGCTTGTCTGTGTGTGTGTCTGTGTTCATACCTGGTCACAAGCGTCTTTACAAGATGAGAACTCGGCAGCATGGCTGCAACAGGAGGGATCTGCAGACAAATACACCAAGTCAGCGGTGATATAATAATTATGACATTACAGGTTTAGAATTATTAGTGGAGCTAAAGATATAAAGTCACATCATACTTGTGTGCAAGTAAGTCTCATGTGGCTCAACTCAACTCGCCTTTGGTACTGGGTGGTACGTCGTCAGCAACCAACGCAATAACAGGACATCGAAAGTATGCTGCTCTTGATTCTCGGTATGTGGCTGTTTTAAGCTAGTACAGTAACTACAGTGAAGTAGCGGTTAGCGTTAAAGAACGTTGCTTTTAAAAATGGCACTTTCTTTGTGCCAGGACGTCTCGCACATTGATGGCGTGATTTCTCTGAGCAATCACTAGTCTCCGGTGTTTACATGCCACAGTTTTGTATCGTCTCTGCTTGCTTGAAACCTCGATGGAGGGGACATCAAAAATAGCGTGAGATACCAGTTACTATCTCCAACATTTGACTGATGGAAACATAAATAAGGCGAGTCAGTTCGAGTCGAGTTGAGCGGGTATCAGAAGGGCCTCTAGCAAAATGACAACCCCATGCGGCAAGAAATTTGGATTTGTTTCAACCTTTTCTGTGCTGTGACATCATCCGGCAAGACTCTGTGTTAAGCAGTCACATAATAGGGACTGGTTAAAACATGGACGCCCATGGGAAGAACATTCTTGTTTACCAAGTTAAAAATGGATATAAACAAGCATTCACTTATATTCAGTCTCATATTATGGCCACAGTTAAAAACACAACACAACAACACGCCATGCCTTTTGTTAGTTATTGGATGTTAAATTGTCTTTTTCTATCCATACCAACACAGCGGTGGTAAAAATTGGTAGAGTACATTAGCAACATGACTAATCAAAACAGAAAGGAAACTCATGGGCTGGAAATGTGAAAGAGCCCCCTCACATCATATCGTAAAGCCTACTTAACACACCCCATCATCTTGTGTACATGTGGAAATGCAGGACAACATTTTAAACACGGTAAATAATATCGCCTTGTTTCAAAGATAAACAGAAGTAATAACCACAGAGAAAGGGAGGGCAGATGGTGGCTGGCAATAGGGCTCCAAACCACAGCCCAGCCCAGGGTTCCAGTAAGTGACTTGGCTCGGTTCACTGTCAACAAACTGCACCACCTCCGTGTGTGGACTTCATAACACTTTTACACAGTGATGCTGGTTAGACCGATGTCCAGCTACTCAGATGTGCAGGCATTAGGACAGTTTATGCTCTGTGACCGACTGTGTCCTGTCTTTTATCACGTCTCTCTCATATAAATGGAAATTACAAATATTTGTTGATTTGGATTAGTTTGTTCTGTCTCTCTCATACAAATGGAAATTACAAATATATTTGTTGATTTGGATTAGTTTGTTCAGGCTACAGCAATAACATCTCTGAGTCTGCTGAAATGATGAAGGCTGTGTTTGTGTTTATGAATATCTCTTCATTTTTAAGTAAGGGCATTTGTTATTTCTTCCTTAAAAAGTTGCCGTGCCTTAAAAGTAGAACTGACTCCAGATTTTTCAAAAGGGAGGAAAAAAGAAAAAAGTATTCCGAGGCAGCACAGGAGTCAAGTGATAAGGAGTCAAGTAAGTGGCAAACTCTGCAAGTTAAAAGAACAATTTAAGGTTAAAGTCATGGATGGATCACTGAAGAGACCTACTGTGCACAGGCCCAGGGGCCCAAGGGGTTCCAGACTGCAGAACCATGAAAAGACTTTAAAATCAATCAAATGAGTATGTGCTGCAAATACCAAGAGATACAAAACTACTAAAAAAGACACAAAATGACCAAAAAGAGAAAGAACAGGCCACGAACACAGCAACACAACTACAAATATATGCAGAATGATTTTTTTCCTAATCCATCTGTGGTTAAATTATGAATTTTTAATGATCAACACACTGATCTCTATAGAGAGAAGAACAGGTCACCCTGATACCCTAATGCTTACGGTACATACAACACTCACTACGTTAAATAATTAGCACAGACAAGGCTGACTGCTGTGTCACCTCACGTTGTCTTTGTCTGGGCCAGACAGATTAAAACAGTGACACTTGAACACAACGCACAGACTACAGCCAACAGCCGATTAGTACGTACATTCTGCGCCTGTATGACAGAAATAATTCCTCCTACCAGCAGGTGGCAGTATGTGTATTCACCATTTAGAAAGGATAGAATAAGACCTAGACAGTGGAATTACAAGCTGTAACCAAAGCAGCTCTTGTTCAACACAGCTGTTTATATCTGATTCTAATCAAGAATATGCCTGATAAGAAGTTGACACTAGCGCTCTCTGCTCTTGGTCCATTGGCTGTGGAAGAAGGAAGGAGTTTGTGGAGGAGAAATAAAAAAACAAGGAGAAACTGCACTAAACCTGTGAAATCATGGACAGGTTCAAGGGGCTTTCCCGAACTTCTCTTCTTGTGCATTGATTCGCTAATCTGAACAGCCAATCTAAATGGTCTCTTCAGCCAATGTGCCCAGTGCCAAATCAGCCTGTCTTATCGCCCACACAGCTACAGGGTTTCCCTAGTGCCAGTGGTGTGCGACGCACCGGGAAGACAAGTCCTGACAGACACTCACCACTTTAGTTTTTAAACTTATACTAATATACAACTCATGTGCAAAGGCTTTATACACACAGAAATTATTTCAAAGAAGTGTCCACATGTATCTAGCTGAGGGAACAGTGACTTAACATCCGTATCCTTGTCTTAGTTACACATTCCCAAACTGACCGCTGCTTCTAGGCATTATGGGAAAGTGAATATACATGACAGGCCTGACACTGGCCAATGAAAACCATAACACCAGCTTATCAGTGTGTTCATGTGTGCAAGCAAGTGCACACACGACTCTATTCGTGTGTGTGTATGTGTGTCTTCAGCTGCCTGACACAAGAGTTTCTGGATTCCATCACTGGGTCTGTTACACTCATCTTTGATGCTCTAAAGAAAAGCAGGCTTCTACTGTGTGTGTGTAGATTGTGCACATATGAGTCAATAATTAGGAGTAAAACTGAAGCCTGCTATGTCTGCTAAATTGAGCTTCTTACACATGAAAGCATCTTTTATTTGGTTACACTGAACATACACAGTTTGGTCCTATCTGTAGGTCACTGGGTTTATCGTGCAGACTTCTTTTGATATCTTCCTTCTCTCTCTCAGGACAATTCAAATAATTTTTGTCAGATGTACTTCTTCTTGAGTTTTTTAAAACGCCAAAATAAGATATTCTGTGATAAGAAGAAAAGTTACCTTTTACTCATCCAGCAGACAGAGCAACACTGGCATCTATTAGAAGCTGTGTTTGTGCAGTACACACAATACTGTCACTACTCTGACACTTGGAATTTAAACAACAAACCTGAAACTGGAACAATAAACTTGCCATGGCAGAAAAATATGTCTGTCTTCCCAGAATAAATGGACTGGACTTACACTGACAGTAAAATAAAAATGTTTTCACAGCTCTGATGGAACTCAGGACTCAGCCTGAAGATATATAACAAATGATTTGGTAAATGGACAGTTCCGATCTGAACTGTTCTGAGCTCCTAGGCTGCCACACATGCGCAGATTTAACTGAAATGTGAGTCGTCATGCACATGCATCTGTTAAGGTACAGTATGTTGCTTCTGGTTTGGATTGATTAGAAGTTTGTACAAAGGTAAAATGTCGTCGTCTCTCCACTGACCCCTGTGGCTGTTGCCGCTCTCCTTTATGTGTATTTTAAACTGGTCCATGAAGGGCTGACACTGAATGATAACAACAGGTAACGTGTGCATGAAATGTTGATAAAACCACAAATTGCAATCTGACCATTCTGACAGCGACTGCATGGTCTGAGATCAGATATGAATCTAAACTAGGACCACATATGTAAGTGGCCCAGATCTGATCTGGAAAACATATATAAACTTTGGTTTGACCACACATCCATGAAAATATCAGATCAATTCAAGGGGGAAAAAAAACAAAAAAAAACAAATTAGATTTGAGTCCCTTCAGCATGTAGTCTGAATGTAGTACGTGTCCCTGCTTATTTTGCTGGGTGTATTGCTCAGTCAGTACTCCGTGGCCTGAAAGCACTGAGAACAAATAAGCTCTCTCTGTCTCTGCCTCTCCCTCACACATGCACACAGCTTTTCTAAACAATGGCAGGTGACATAATAATTTGAGGTAGTAGGAGGAATGAGGGAGGCCATTCAGCCATGTACAGTATGAAGCCCCTGGCTGGTTGCTAACAAGTGTTGACCCCATTCTGGCTCAGCATGCACACAACAGGAATGAGAACTCTTCACAAGAGTGAAAGTGCAACGTATAAAAACCTGTCGGCTGCATTTCTGCACTCATTTAGCCAGCCAGGTTACATTTTTCTGTTTCCTCTATACTGCCATACAAAATACTAGTTGGATTTCAAGAACAGACTGCAGGGTCGATGTCACTACATTGACAAAGTGCCTATATTTGGACAAGCATGAATATTAAGTACTTGGCAGTGTGGGTAAATAGGTAACAATGTTTCTGACCCCTGTCAGACAAGAAAGGCCCACCACCAATGTCATAAAGAATCCAACACCGAGTGTCAGTTATCTCTAGTAATAAATCTGAGGATTGGACTCTCGGGGCTTCAGGGTAGAAGCAGTAACATGTTGATATATAAAATCCCCACAATCCAGAACTGGAAAGCTGCTTCAAGAATGCTCTTTCTACAGCTTAAAGGAAAGCTACATTTATTTCTGTATAAAAAGGCAGGTTTCTGCTGCAGTCTACTAAGATATCTGTATGATATTTAAATGTTTGTCTATCATCAAGTCATATGCCAGGAGATTTATATTCTGTACCCCTTTTGATATTTAGACTGGACTTAGTAGTGGTGTGGACATTACTATAATCAGTCTTTCTCAATGTAGAACATGCATGATTTATATGGCAAATCTATAACGTACATTATGATTCATCTCTAATGTTTTCATTAGTATTTTAAAATTCAAAACATGGGCTCAGGTGGGCGCCATTTATGCCCAAGTACAGTATGTTCTGAATAAGCCCAAATCAGGATTTATATATTTGTGAAAAAAGTTTTCAAAGAACTCATACCAGCAGCAGATTTACAACAGATGAACCACTGCTCAACATCCTGATGCTTCTCCTGCAGAAGCGAAATATAAGCGTGGTTTCAGCCTGTCCAGGAATTTCATGACATATGGCTCTGCTTCAGATGGAGATAATGCACAGAGGACCACAGCACTGTAGTAGGCCACAGGTGTGGTAAACACACAGCATAGTAAACATCACTAAT
>NW_018127980.1:1096757-1121281 GCF_001952655.1 Monopterus albus
TGTCTCCATGCTTGCGTCACTGACACAGCCCGTAAGAGCGTTAATACAATGGGCAGACATTATTTAAAAGATGGATCATGGCAGTCACACAGCTCATTTGAGCTTTTGAAACCCAAGTACCTTTGACAAACACACACACACACTAGAGATAAGGTATGTCAACATGAAGTCTGAAAGCTCTGTGGGAGGAACATCTGTGGGGTGTTACTCAAAACACAGGTGGGGGTCTCTGTGATGATGGAGTGCTTTCGGTGATAAGAGCAAAGCTATGTGGGGGGGCCTGAAATAACATTAAGAGAGGCTGTCACTCACGGGGTGAAAGACAACATGTTGGTTGGATCAACCTGTTGTGTCTGTAATACAAGTCTCTCCTGCAAATCACATTAGAACTTTTTTTTGAACATCTGGTGGTTAAACTAAGTTTGCAGCTTCAACCCACCAGCATCGGTCACACACACACACACACACACACACACACACACACACACGCACGCACGCTTGTAACTATGCCAGGCCATATTAAGGATCCAAAATGACATGACAACCAAACCATACACCAGGCAGCAAAAGAAGACAACAGCATTCAAAGTGCATGCGAACTCTACATTAACTCCAACCCTGAATCTTGAGTAGAGCTGATGGATGTGGTGAAAACGTGGTGTAAAATGGTGAATGTGAGCAGCTGATGGCCACTGTCAAGCCAGACTAAATGCTGGAACATCATTCAGTGTGGACTGAGAGAAATGGTAAACAATACTGTTTTCTGTGGAGTGGGAAAAAAAAAAATTCACTGAAGCTGGGAGTGGAAAGGACGCTACCTCTGAAAATTTCACAGTGTTGTGCAACTTCTACAGAAAACAGTGGTCAGATTCAAATTTCCCTTCTGATGAATAGATTACACCAGTGTAAGGTTCATTTTTAGCTACTATTAACAAAACACTGTTCCTAATAACCTAAACATTTTTTCGACCTTTCCAAACATTTTGTGATAAACTAGTAATATTGGACAATGGTCAATTTATCAGTTCGGGTTATAAAATAAAAGACAAAAATCGATAGATAAACCCTTTAAACCACAGAAAAATCAAAACACAGGGATAATAGAAGGAAAGATAAGGTTAGCAATGTCCTCCCTACTCTGTCTGTGCCTTTCAAAAATAAGCTCTTACTGAAGACTGCAACATTTAAAAACAGGTCACAAATATACTCTTTTTTTTGTTAAACAGAGGCTCAGTAAATTCCTGTAATAGTGGGTCCTTGTAATTTTAAGTAAATGTTTCTCAGACCAGGGCAAATGGTGCATTTGTGCATTTTCATTAGCAGATTACAAATTACATTTGGTGCTCCACTGAGTATCGGGTGCAGCAGGTCAGTGTAGGTGAGACTGTATCAAAAGAAACTGGTGTGCATTCATGGTAATGAAGGACCATGTGACCCAGTGCAACAGTGTGGCTTACTGTGTTATATCAGGGTTTAGGTAAACCCACAATATGTGTTAGTAGCATACTGCACATTCACTGTTGGTTTGGCTCAGTACATGCATGTGTTGGAAAATTCAGAATATCACCAGACTCTTCAGATTCCTGTGCAGTCAAAGTAGAACCGGAGCTTCAGTTATCATGCAATAACTGGACATAAGTAACACAACCATACATTATATTTTGACAAGTAAGTGAAGCTTTATAATGAAGCTCCTTGCAAGCAGGGATGGAAGTAGCAAATTAGTGGGTTAGGTAGGTAGGTAGGTCTGTTCCTGTCCATGCTACCTCCTGCCCAACCCACAACAGCGTAAAAAACTGCAGATGCCACTACAGTATCATAAAATGTCCTAAGGAGTGCCCCGCACACACCAAAGGACCTCAGTCTCCTAAACAAGTGGAGGTGGCTCTGGCCCTTCCTGTACAGGGGATCTGTGTTGTTGCTCCAATCCAGTTTATTGTTGAGGTGGACCCCCAGGTATTTAAAGGTGTCCACAATCTCCATATCTGGCTAAGTCTGGGCTCTGTTCAGGTTTTGCGGCACCACAGAGCTGGCTCACTTTTAATTGGGCCTGATCATCACAGTAAATTATGCTGCACAGACAACCTGATGCGGAGCAGGTTAACTTCAGAGGATCGGCTGAAAACCTGTCAACAGCCCGACCACTGACCAATCAGATCACTGGAAAAACTGAGGGATCGCTCCTACAAGATCCTGCCAAGGACAAAAGAGTTTACATTAATGTGAAAATAAATATTTTATAGAGCAGTCCAATCATTTTGCTGTTTCAGGCTTTCCATGGGTCACTGATTTAGAGAAGTGTCTCTAACAAACCGACGGAGTCTACAGCTGACATGAAGATCAACACTATATTTTAATTGCACAAAGATTATTTGATTATTTATTCCATCACTGCAGCTCAAGTGAACCCCAGGGTTTTATTACTGCACCTCAGTTGACCATTGCATAGTCCCTCATCATTTCACCTAGCTTATCACTGCAAATTGGTCTTTTATTAGAGAAATAATCCATACACTCTGAAACACTTCCCATGATTATAAATCAGCATATCAGTGAGATCGACTTTAGGAGTACGTACCTCGTCTCCACTGTCCTCTCAACTCTGCCAGCAGAAACTGCTGGACATTAGTCAGATGTTTTACAAACACTAGATTTTGTGATTTGGGGGCTGCAGCCAAACTACCACATAGTACAAATGCTGTCAAAGAAAAAGTCCTGCATTCAATGTTTTACTTAAAGGTGAAGAGTGAAAGAGAGGTATTATCAGCACATTGTACTTGCATTTACTTAACATTCATAACGAACATTGCAGCCAGTGAAACATAGTAACTGAACCAAGAGCACCTTTAGGCCAAGACGATGCCAGACACTGGCATCAGAGCCACTGGGCTGTCAAAATTTAAATGGGCAGGATTAAAAAAAAAAAAAATGTCTCTCCTCTCAGTTACTCGCACACTTCTACAAAGTGACAGTAGAGAGCATCCTCTGTCTCAGTGTGACAATGTGGTACTGGAGCTGCACTGCACAGGACAGAAAGGACTTGACCTGGGTGGTGAGAACAGCTCAGGGCATCGTAGGGAGTCCTCTTCTGGATCTGGATTCACTATACACTGAACGGATCCAGGGGAGGGCCAGACGGATTGCTGCAGACCCCACCCACCCAGTCTGTTTGTGCCTCTTCCCTCCAGGAAAAGGTACAGGAATATAAAGAGTAAAACAAACAGACTGAGACACAGCTTCTTCCCCAGAGCTGTGAAATCAATCACCTCCCCAACCCCTAGTCACACACACAACCTTCCCCCCTATGGACAGACACAGAGCCCAACCCACAACAGCGTAAAAAACTGCAGATGCCACTACAGTATCATAAAATGTCCTAAGGAGTGCCCCGCACACACCAAAGGACCTCAGTCTCCTAAACAAGTGGAGGTGGCTCTGGCCCTTCCTGTACAGGGGATCTGTGTTGTTGCTCCAATCCAGTTTATTGTTGAGGTGGACCCCCAGGTATTTAAAGGTGTCCACAATCTCCATATCTGGCTAAGTCTGGGCTCTGTTCAGGTTTTGTGGCACCACAGAGCTGGCTCACTTTTAATTGGGCCTGATCATCACAGTAAATTATGCTGCACAGACAACCTGATGCGGAGCAGGTTAACTTCAGAGGATCGGCTGAAAACCTGTCAACAGCCCGACCACTGACCAATCAGATCACTGGAAAAACTGAGGGATCGCTCCTACAAGATCCTGCCAAGGACAAAAGAGTTTACATTAATGTGAAAATAAATATTTTATAGAGCAGTCCAATCATTTTGCTGTTTCAGGCTTTCCATGGGTCACTGATTTAGAGAAGTGTCTCTAACAAACCGACGGAGTCTACAGCTGACATGAAGATCAACACTATATTTTAATTGCACAAAGATTATTTGATTATTTATTCCATCACTGCAGCTCAGAATAACATGAGCAGGTTCTGTGATGATAATTGGTCTTTTATTAGAGAAATAATCCATACACTCTGAAACACTTCCCATGATTATAAATCAGCATATCAGTGAGATCGACTTTAGGAGTACGTACCTCGTCTCCACTGTCCTCTCAACTCTGCCAGCAGAAACTGCTGGACATTAGTCAGATGTTTTACAAACACTAGATTTTGTGATTTGGGGGCTGCAGCCAAACTACCACATAGTACAAATGCTGTCAAAGAAAAAGTCCTGCATTCAATGTTTTACTTAAAGGTGAAGAGTGAAAGAGAGGTATTATCAGCACATTGTACTTGCATTTACTTAACATTCATAACGAACATTGCAGCCAGTGAAACATAGTAACTGAACCAAGAGCACCTTTAGGCCAAGACGATGCCAGACACTGGCATCAGAGCCACTGGGCTGTCAAAATTTAAATGGGCAGGATTAAAAAAAAAAAAACAAGCAACAACTTTTTCAACAAAGACAAACAACCTGGCAGTAAACTCATGACCGGGAACAAGCTGCACTCTCAGTGGACTAAATGTAACATTACCCAGGGTTTCCTGCCAGCCAGCTTCCTGCTAGCATACACATGGAAGGAGAGAGTGGACATAGCTGTGTGTATTTCAGAATGTTTGCATGCTTTAGAAAGTATTTAACCAAGCCTTTAATAAATGATTAGGATTTTTGTTCAATCAGTTAATGAAATGACTGTACAGCAAATGGGCTAGATGGTATGGAGGTGTATGAAAAGGACATCAGAAAATAAACTGCTGCATGGTAATCACAGAGAACCCATTTTTCTTACTCAGTAGAGACCCTTTAACCTCAGCCAATGTGTCAAATACTGCATTTTAGCATTCACAACCACACTGATATACAGGGGCAGTCCATTTCTTACAAAAATAGCTTTAAAGAAATGGTGAATATTCAATCCAATATCTGTTTCAGCCTCCTAAACGCATCACTGTTGTGCCCATCTACTAAAGACTGCATATATTTTATGGGTTGAAGATGACCCTGCTGACACTGGGTGAGGTCTATCACAGGGCTGACAGGGACACACTCACCTAAGGGCAATTGAGAGTCACCCACTAACTAAACCTGCACATCTTTGGCCTGTGGGAGGAAACCACTGCACCACCATGACACCCTGCACTATTTCATTTTTCTTTTATTTACTGTTTTTGAATGGTGTCCTTCCAGGCGGCTACTGGATTACAGTCATTTCACTACAGGAATTAAACAACATGCAGAGACTTAAAACCTTCCAGTAGTTGGCTGATCCTTCACAGCATAGCTCTGTTGTTAAGGTAAAGTTACCATAGCTCACACTGGAGACATTGTATGAGCAACATGTCAGCAGAGCAGGAGCTGCCTCTGTCACAAACTTTTTTAGGACCCAAATGCAGAACCACAAGTAAGAAACGTTGTTGGGGGCAACAGAGAGGGAGACAGCAGAAGGACAGCTTCTACAGGGCAGAGAGAAAGGTGGACAGGGCCACTGCTGGACAATGGGACGGGTCTTGTGGTGTAGTATGTGCATTACATTTTTTTATTCTACTCTCCGTTTTGATTATGTATCATTTACTGCAGGGGTTGAAAGGGAATTTGTGGAGAGGGTGAGATCCTCTGTCCAGTGAGGCTGAGGAGTTGGGGATAGGTGGAGTGGTTTCCATGTTTTCATGGGGAAAAAGTAGTGCTTCTTCAGCAAAGTACTAGGGGGAAGTTTGAGGAACGCTCAACTTTATGCCAATATCCTCTGACAAAGTGAGCGACAGCCAGGTGAGAGCCAGTCACCAGCATCATGATTCAGGTGAAACAGAAGCAGAGAGTTGTTTACTACTACTCAAAAAATCTCTCCAGCTTGTTAGTTCTCTACGTGGTGTCTTTTACTGGGACTGTGTAGGAATAAACAGCTACATACTGTATATACAATTATACCCAGAACAGAGAAGCATCTTATGTGCAACCACACTCCTGCCTGCATTCCTCAGAGCCGCTGCAGACTTTCTTGGGGTGAGGGGTGGAGGTCAAAGGTCACTTCCTGTGCCCACACTGTTGATTATTTATGCTGAGCTCTGCATGGCAAAGCTCACTTCTTTAACAGTGCATGTTTGACAGGGAACAAGAAAGAAGATTAACACTTGATTAAACATTGATTATCACTGATTAATCAAATCTTTACTTTATGCATGAAGCAAATATATTTCCTTTTCAATAAACTCAGTGGCTCTTCTCTCTCACAACAGCCCATGTCGTGCAAGTGACACAAACTGAAAGTGTGCAGCTCGTAGCATCACTCATGCACCTCAAACGAGACTCACATGCGTGTCTGTACTGGGCACGTGCTCAACTGCGCATTGGAAGCTGGTGTACAAACAGCAGGGAAAGCCAAACTACGCCCAAATCTCCAACAAACAGTACACAGTGAGGGAATTACTGGCTACACATGAAATGCATGTATATGTAAAGTGTATCCAACCTGTGGTAAAACAGCAAATACAAACTACACACACTTTAAAAGGAACTGTGTGCTCAGTAGTATCAGACATTCTTCTGTTTCTATTACCTGTTGCACCGTTTAAGTTGGGATAAGTGAAAATATTGCACTTAAAAAAAGAGTGAGCGAAAGACAGGAAATGCAAACATTTTAATTCAATGTTTTATTTTTATTACAATTTAATTTTTTAGTAAAGAAAAGTTAGTTCTTAGAAAGAAAATCAAAATCAGCCAAGAAAGTTGTCCCTTGCCTTTACTTAAGTCTTTTCAATTAAGTGTTAACTGCTTCACTATTTGTTTAACTTGTTAATTAATTGTTTAAACTTGCACCAATTGTGTGTGCTGAGTAACATACAGGCTAGTCATACACATGAGTTACACACCCACAAAACCTCCCTAATAACTGAATCCAATCAGCCAAAGAGCATCTCAAACTCAAACGCACACCTCCAGATGGTAGAGCGTGTTCTGCCCCACATGCCATATTCACTTAGCAGAATCAAAGGAAGGTGCAGACCTGACTTAGTGTAGCCCGTGTGTCTAATGGGAAGTGACATAATGAGACGCATGTGGCCATGCAGAGTGAAGCAAAGGGGGAGAGAACAGAGGCTGAGATGGGGAAGGAGGATGGCACAGTGAAAGGATTCAACCTTTCAAACCTCAGTTCCCAGGGGTTCCAAAGACAGAAGGAATCTGTGTAACTGATTTCAGACTCCTAATACCACTAAGCCTGTAACACTCATGCCTAGTACCCACATTTGATCTCAGTTAACCCACAACCAAACTGTACTACACGCTTGACACTTGTTACATGAATCACTGGGTGTATGACTAAACAGTTTATTGTGCTCCATGTACAGTGAACATGATCAAAACCATTGCAAGACTTATGTTTCAATTTTCTCACACGTGCACATTCTCATCCGGAGTCATGTTTCAATTCAGAATAAGGAAAGATGAAATAGAACATTAATAATGAATGATCTTCGTCATAGCATTAAAGTGACAGCACGGTGGCCTCAGATAGATTAGTTCTTGTCTTCTATGAGTGTGAATCTGTTCTACAACTAAAAAAAATTAAGTTTCAGCACATTTTGGAGTTCATAACTAGCCAAAGAGAGCATTTTTTTTGTTAATACACTGTCTGTCACCATCAAAGTCGAGCACTGAACAACTTTTAGCAGCAAGCCAGCCAGTCTGACCAGGTGCTGCAGAGAAGCTTTTCTTCACAGAGACTAAGTAACAAGCAGTAGGGAACACCGACTCCACTGCCAACTTATAATTTCATTTCATAATTCTCAAACAGGCAGTAGACTGATATGTATCCAAATTGTTGCAGCTGATGCTTCGAAAAGCTGCCCGCTCCCACATTATGTTTCTCTTCTTGATCAGGCTGTGACCTTCACTTCATTCATTTCATTATGTATAAGGAAAGCATACAATAATCAGCATTTCTGGAGAACTGCCAGTCTTAACCAGCCAGAATATTTTCACATGCATCCCTTCTACAACCAATGTTCATCAAGACCAGTTAGCTTAACTACCAGTTACATTTCATGTTCAAACAAATTACCTAATGGTTTGGGACATGTTTCATGGGCAAAAAGGCCTAAAGCAACTGAATCAAGTCCTTGAGAATTGATTTAGTTATTGATGCCAGTAGAGCAGAGCCTAGCCTGTATGTTACGTCATGATTTCTGCTCTCCATACGCTCCATTAAAGTCCCATTTTGGCCTGGGGTAAATCCCAAATCCCTTAAAGGTGCTAGGAAATGATGCAAGAAAAATATTTGAGGAAAGAGGTACTGAAGCAACACATTTTCGGAGACATAAGACGTCCACAGCTCTCTCACGCACACTCTGTCCTGTGGATGTATACTTTTAAATCCCTGGAAATGTTTGAAATGTTTTGTTTTCTAGTGTCTTTTATTTCCATGTCTTTCTCTTTAAAACCAAACTGACAGATTACATTTTCTGTGGTTCTCTGTTAGATCTGTCCCAAACATCCCAAACCCAGTCAGCCAGAAAAACTGAACTTATAAATACACTTCTACTGCCATTTAAAGCCGAGCAAGTACTGCTCAGCAGGTACACATAGATGTTAATGCAACACTAATAAGTGGAGCAGCTGGCGCTTAATGATAACCCTGCCTGGATATGATATAGCTTATTAGATCGTGTCTGCAGTTAACCCATAATCAGAAAGACCTTCCAGTTGCTCTGCAAATGTCTGTGGTGTTTTCTAGCATGTAAATCTCAACAATGACGAGACTGCTAATGCTGCCTTCGATAGCACAACGCTTTGAACTCACATCTCCAGGGAACGCAGGCTGAAAAAAAATAAAAAAATAAAAGCTTCTATTTGAGAATATAAAGTACAGTACTGCTTAGAATATAATAATTATTAGGCAGACTTTTGTCACATATTCTGATTTTATTATAGTATCTTTAATTCTCATTCATCCTGATGTACAGTATGTAAAAATAAAACTGTCAACCACATACGTGCTTCTATTTAGATTTTCACCGGGTGTGTTTCTCTTTCTTATGTAGCCTTGACAAAATGGTAGCACCGGCCTGTTGGTTGAAAAAACATAATTCACGGTCAATTCAATAATCACTATACCAAGAGATGGCCAAGAAACTCAACTCCATATGCTGCACTTTAATCTTGTGTTCACAAAACCATAATTAGGTTTGTGGGCCTCTGGCCCATGCCTGCTAACACTGGACACAGAAAGAAACGGGCTGCCCTTCATTTCCCTCCTTCCTCTCCTCTCCTCCTCCTGCTTTGAGGAGTCAAATTGGTTCCAGATGCATTCTCTCACTGCTAGCCTCAATAACCAAATCGCAACATGAAAGAAATTTTGCAACAACTTTATAGCAAAAAAGGTTGGAATTTCTACAAATAAATAAATAATCAAATAAGTGGGAGAAATCTGGCCAAGATGCCACAATCTTCCTGAGGGCAAAATCAGCTAATCCCTTTTTCATATGGAGCCATTTATCACACCTACTCTTTTCTGAGATTCTACTACTGTCTCAAGCCTTTGGGAGACATGAGGATCAAATGAGCATCTAAGGTCACGTTGAAACTTCACTCTATGCAAAAAATACAACCACTCTCATTCATCTGAATGGGGAAAGTGCAGCATCAGAGGGGGCTCTGCCACCATAGTGCGGGGTCATGTGTGAAGAAAAGTTGGACCTGGTTCAACTTTTTCTACCATGCAATGTGAGGTTGGTCAATCACTACGTGTAAACGCACATTCCTGGTGGATTACTGTGTGACATAAACGCTGTAAATGAAACAGATGTAGCTGGAATCACTTTGAAAAGCTGTATAATCTGGACTGTGAGTACTACAAACCACTGTGGTGTGTATTGTGTCTAATAAGCTTTAAATACATAAATCCACTTCTTCGACCTGACTTCCTGGCTCACATTTCATTGTCTTAGCGGTACAAGCAACACCCCCACCACCAACATACAACCCCTGCATGGGGAAAATGTCTGTAGGACTTCGGCTTAAGAGCTGCGTTTCTTTCATGTTCCAGGCAGATGTATGTAGTAATATTCAGCCTGAGCAAATCCACATCCTGCACCCATGTCGTGGACTAAACATCAAAGACCAACCTAGGAGCATGTTAGACCAATTTATGACCATGCCCATGGAGCCCTGTTAGATAAAACACTCACTAAGTTGAGGCTAAGATACACACTTAGCAAAATAATACTGAGTGACAACAGCTGAAGGTCTGTGGACAAGATGCCTTGCAAAATGGCTTAAAAATGTAGCAATAAAGTACAAAGTACTAGCTGCATGTTGACTCAGCCTATTAACAACTGAAGGCAAATTCAAGTGTGGTTGTTATACAGCACCAACACACACCTCTGTGTTTGTCTAACTGCCTTAACAAGTCCCCGTGAATTCATTAGCACCCTGAAAAGCTAATACACTTCATTCACACGTTTCTTATATGTGCTTCTTTCTTGTAGAGACCAGACTGCATTAAAAACAGCAGGCAGAATTTTATCTTAGTTTCCTTTCTTTATCAAAAGCAATGGAACATGTAAAAAAATCTACAAATCGATATCCGGTTTAAATTAATATAACCTTATGCTCTAAGCTTGCCTGTGTTTACTGACATGTATTGAGGAGAGACGGAACTGTATGGAAATGATGCAAAAGGAGTTATTTTAAGGAAGTAAGTGTGTCTTGAGGCTATGGGATGGATGCCGAATTGAAGAATGGTTCCTAGTGATTCATAAAATATTTAAAGAGTTATTCGTGGAAGCTTTTTTCTTTGGCCAATAAACCAATGAGGCGTAAAAGTGCTAAAGTGCCCATGACGTTTGCTATAGCTCGGTAAAACGGTCCGTTTTTCACTTTTTCCCGATCCGTTATGTCAGTCCAGTTTCCAACCTATCCCCGACTATTTCTCAGAGAAGCAACCGAACAAATCTTTGAAAGCTGTTACCGCCTACTAGCAAATACTGAAACAAGCTCTCCTCAGAAATAGGCTAGGCTTTTATTAACTACGCCATAGCTGCCCTTAAAACTTACAAGGCTCATCCAAAAGATTTTCTTTTCTCAGAAAACGCTGCCCAGGATCCTAACCCCATTTGTTGCTTTCTGCGAGACGGATGCGTCACGCAAACACTTATATAATTATTATCGCCTCTGGTTTTCAGCAAATGTATACCAGTGAAAACCTTGTAGTGGATGTCACTCTTCAATTCGGCGTACAATAAATTCACAAAGCGTGAAACCCCCCCGAGTTTTACAAATGTTTCCCCGTTATTCCCAGTCATTTTGCACTTAAACACTGCCTGGTGGGTGGTAGCTAGCGCTGTGAACTAGTTAAAACGTATAGGTTTAATTGAAAAAAAACGCCGTCTGCTGGACTATTGCCCTGCCCGAATAGGCCAGTGGACTTTTATTGTTCAGAATAAGTCTTAATAACTCGTGTGCAAGGTGTCAAGTTCAATAATACGCAGTGACAACTCACGTTGCACGTCTTTTGAATGAAGTTTGGTGTGACATTCTCAGTAACTAAGAGTTGAATCTATCGGCCCAACAGGATACTAGATGTCACCGGGTTAACAAGTCAATCACGACCTGCAGCGTACAAAAGTTCAGCTGGATTTATAATTCAGTTGTACACTGTTTGTCATTGTTCACCAAGTTTATCAAAACAGAGGGCAACACGGACATATAGGCTAAGACGTACAGTTATGACGATGAAACACAAAACACTCACCCTGAGCTCGCAGTGGCTGGCAGGAAAAGTTTAAGGCGAAGAGGAAACTGATTATCTGGCAGCACACACGCATCTTATTGAAATCCTAAAGTGCATCGTGGACAAGAAGACATAGAAAATAGTAGTGCTGTGACGCGCTCCATGGATCCCCCGTTCTCTCTCTCTCCACAGCCCCCGGTGTCTGGCTCTGGACCACAGAGGACATGCGCAGAACGGGGAGCGGCCCCGTTAACGGTGACAGCTTGTTTCAAAAAAACTAACTCAGTGCAGTTGTGAGTCACAGTCACTGCAGCCATTTAACCGGTTTACTGCTATTCTCTATGGTTGGACTTCTAGGTCTACATTTTAGTGCGTCTATTAAAAATATGATAGAAACAGGAACATGGTTTTAAAAACTTTTTTCTTATAGAAATACTGAGGTCATGAGTCACAGAAACCCTTCCCCAGGAAAATATGACCACACACCAAAAGTAAAGTTTTTAACCATTGTGTCAACTGCTCAGTTATATTTTCTATATTTTCAGTTATATTGTTTTATATTTGCCATATTCTCCATATTCTGAAAACTATGTATCATCAAAACATCAACTTTTCATAAGATAAAAGCTGAGAATTTAACACGGCTTGTGATTTACAGTGTAGGTTTACTGTGTGAATCCAGTAATCCTGACTGCACTTACAGTAATGTGGGTATTATGGAAGAAAACAAGCTGTCTATATGCATATGAATATATGTAGGACTATGCAAATTGCAGGCTTTATTAACGTATTAAGTGCTACAAAAAATTCAATTGGAGACCAAATGAATCCTGTATGTATTTATTTACTGACATAAAATAAGCCAAAAGAGTACACAAATACCAGAATCCTCCAGTTTATCCATTAGGGTAGAATGCAATCTCACACATGTTGCTAAACACCCCAATCACCCCAGAGCACACAACCTCAATATTCACACTCTGAGTGGCTCGGCTCCAAACTGCTGTAAAGGAGCAACCGGGGCCTGTCTTGGTGGCCTTGTTGGATCAGCTGGCACAGTTACTTAACATGCAGACAGGTGACAAATTCAAGAACAGACCTGTATAAATGAGTGGTCTCTTCCAGGATGGCAGTGCTCCCATCCATAGGTCACGAGAGGTCACTGATAGGTATGATGAAGATGAAAACGTTTGTGAATCATGGGCTATAGCCTTCACAGTCACTAGGACTGTGCAAATTGCAGGCTTTATTAACATATTAAGTGCTACAAAAAATTCAATTGGAGATCATATGAATCCTGTATGTATTTATTTATGGACATAAAATAAGCCAAAAGAGTACAAAAATACCAGAATCCTCCAGTTTATCCATTAGGGTAGAATGCAATCTCACACATGTTGCTAAACACCCCAATCACCCCAGAGCACACAACCTCAATATTCACACTCTGAGTGGCTCGGCTCCAAACTGCTGTAAAGGAGCAACCGGGGCCTGTCTTGGTGGCCTTGTTGGATCAGCTGGCACAGTTACTTAACATGCAGACAGGTGACAAATTCAAGAACAGACCTGTATAAATGAGTGGTCTCTTCCAGGATGGCAGTGCTCCCATCCATAGGTCACGAGAGGTCACTGATAGGTATGATGAAGATGAAAACGTTTGTGAATCATGGGCTATAGCCTTCACAGTCACCAGATCTGAACCCATTTGAACACCTATGGGAGGTTTTGGAGCAACGTGTTGGACAGCATCACCACCACCATCATCAAAACACTAAATGAGAGAGTATGTTTTGGAAGGATGATCATCCCTCTGTAGAGTTCAATGCCAAGGTGCACTGAAGACAATAATGACACCTTTTGTTGGTTTGTCCTTTCATCTGTCACTCATCTACATAATAGTATTGCAAGTTTGAATCAAAACCTGGAACATTGTTTTCAATTCATTTGTATTCACTCTTAGTAATCTTTCATTCACTCACACTAGATTTGCACTCTTGTTGAAATGGATCTAAAATATGCTGAGTTACATACACATTACAGGCATTAATGTTCTAATTTATTTTAGTTGATTTTCTGGATTTGTTTTGATGGTTCACATTCATCAGTTTAAATGACATGTAGCTGACTCCAGTGTGAACACTGTTGAGCTTCTAATGTCAATGAGCTGTAGTGTCACCATTTAATAAACCAACCCAGTCTCCTGAAATGTAATTAATACTAATTGTACTGGCAATGCATTTTTGGAAATTTTTAAATGAACAGATAGGCAAATTTATTAAATGATGATCTATATACAGTCTTATGCAAAAGTTTAGGCACCCCTTGATAAATAACAGATTTTGGTGATTTTTTATTTGAACAGATGTTAACACAGTTTCTCTTGGAAATGGAAAAAATGCACAATATTTTCTGCAAACAGTGATGCATAGTTACTTCTTATGCCATAAATTGAACAAAAATAAAAAATAAAAACATGATTATGGCATGGTGCAAAAGTTTGGGCACCCTAAGAGTTCCAGAGTCTCAAAGTCTCTCACAAGGTATCAGACCTTAATCAGCTCGTTAGATCTGATGCACAGCAACAGCTGTCATTGGTAAATGCCAATTTCAAAGCTGTACAAATACTTTGACTCTTCAAACCTTGTGCACACACTTGTGGACACCCAGCAACCATGGGTTCCTCTAAGCAGCTGTGTAAGACCCTGAAAATGAAAGTTATTGACGCCCACAATGCAGGAGAAGGCTACAAGAAGATAGCAAAGCGTTGTCAGCTTGCAGTTTCCACAGTAAGAAATGTAATTAAGAGATGGCAGATCAGGGGAACTGTGGAGGTCAAGATGAGATCTGGAAGACCAAGAAAACTCTCGGACAGAACTGCTCGTATGCTGGTCAGAAAGACAAATCAAAACCCCCATTTGACTGCAAAAAACCTGCAGGAAGATTTAGCAGACTCAGGAGTGGTGGTGCACCGTTCCACTGTGCAGCGATGCTTGCACAGACAAGGCCTTCATGGAAGAGTCAGCAGAAGAAAACCTTATCTGCGTCCCCATCATAAAATCCAACGTCTGAAGTATGCAACAGGACATCTACAGAAGCCCGATGCGTTTTGGAAACAAGTGCTGTGGACTGATGAAGTTAAAATAGAACTCTTTGGACACAATCAGCAAAGGCATGTTTGGAGAAAAAAAGGAGCAGCATTTCATGAAAAGAACACCTTGCCAACTATTAAGCATGGGGGTGGATCTATCATGCTCTGGGGTTGTGTTGCAGCCAGTGGCACAGGAAACATTGCACGGGTGGAGGGAAGAATGGATTCCACTAAATACCAGCAAATTCTGGAAGCAAACATCACACCATCTGTAAAAAAGCTGAAGCTGAAAAGAGGATGGCTTCTACAACAGGACAATGATCCTAAACATACCTCGAAATCCACTATGGAATACCTCAAGAGACGCAGGCTGAAGGTTTTGGAATGGCCATCACAGTCCCCTGATTTAAACATCATTGAAAATTTGTGGGTAGATCTTAAAAGAGCTGTGCATGCAAGACGACCAAAGAATATTACAGAACTAGAAGCCTTTTGCAAGGAAGAATGGGAGAAGATCCCAAGTACAAGAATTGAAAGACTTTTAGCTGGCTATGAAAAGCGTTTGCAAGCTGTGATATCTGCCAGAGGAGGTGTTACTAAGTACTGATTGTGTAGGGTGCCCAAACTTTTGCACCATGCCATAATAATGTTTTTATTTTTTATTTTTGTTCAATTTATGGCATAAGAAGTAACTATGCATCACTGTTTGCAGAAAATATTGTGCATTTTTTCCATTTCCAAGAGAAACTGTGTTAACATCTGTTCAAATAAAAAATCACCAAAATCTGTTATTTATCAAGGGGTGCCTAAACTTTTGCATAAGACTGTATCTATCATTCACTAAAACAATGAATGTTATGATGATTATGTTTCCAAAACTCAAAGCATTTTGGTTAGAAAAAAGATCAGACAAAAACCACCATTTGTTGCCAACCTCAACCAAAGTGGCTATTTAACCATAGCCAGTACGCCGATTACAAAAGCTGCCGTCCAGTGTTAAAGTTATACAAGAATGTAGCACTTACTGGACTGGAGGCATGTTACCAGAGAACATAATCTGTGCAGAAACTACATTTCCTTCTAAATGTATCTGACTATAATACAGTACATGTTTAATATTTTTGCCTTTAATAATATTATTACATCAGTTTGGCAAAGTTCAGCACAAAAACCATAACTATTCAGGTAAAACAGATACTGATTGTTCGATATATGCATACAGCGATAAGAAGCTTTGCTTTCTGGGGGGGCTTCCAGTCTGTTCCCTCATTGTCCCTCTTAATACCCGTATCAACAGGACCAGGCAGCGTTTTGTGCCACACAGCCGCCAAACAGCAGGGAAATCTCTGTCCAGGGAAACACCCTCTTTTGTGATGGGTCAAAGGTTGTAAAGGAGACGGATGTCAGGGGCTGGAGTCAGCACTTTGGCCCCATGTGGCCACGCCATGCTGTCGATGGACATGAATAGCGAGGGGCCACAGAGACAGTGCCCACTGGCAGCAGAGAGGAGTGAAAGGAATCATGTATCTATACAGATGGACTGAGGTCCTTTGGGATAGACAGGCCTTTGAGTTAAAGCCATCTGTGTACTACAGCAAACTATTAACTGTAATTTCATATTTAATAAGTTAAAAAATGTATTTAAAATAAAAGAAAGGTAAATTTGGCCTAAATTGATATTTGACAACAGGTGACTCATAATAATACAATGGAAGTTACAGTACAGTAGAAAATGAAACAGGTTATGGAAATAGATTATATGGGTACTGAGCATACACTGTAATACCACATTAGGGTGTAAAGTAGTTTATTATTGTAGCCAATGGAATAATATCATTGTTAATTACTCTTTTTTTGATTAGGCTATATATAATGCGATGATCAGCGTTTGTAAATAGTCATTGTTTATCAGTGAAAAACAATGTTTTTAGTAAATGGAAGTAAACATTTAAATACTTGTATCACAGTCTCACTCTTGGTCCTGTCTGTGTGCTGTGTTTTCATATTAGACTCAGCCCCCTTCCCCTTTCCAAAAACAGACTTCAAATATGTATGAAACACACAAGTGTCAGCTGTGTAGACAGCTGAAGTGATTATAATTGAAACATGGTCTGAAATGCATGAAGTGTTGAAGCGTTTTCCAAAGACACAGCTAATTTCATCTTGGTCATTCATTTGATTTGTTGTGGAACAAGGCCACGTTTGTCCACGACCTGACCCGTTTTTTGTAAATTGGCATAGTGAAGATTGTGGATAAGTGTGGCTCACCCCCACTGCCTTCACAACATCAATAAGGAGGGTCGTATTTGTCACATTATGTAACTTTTCAAACCTGTCAGTCTGACAGTAAAGTCAACTTCATGCAATGATTTGGCAGCTGTGCAGAGGCAAGGAAAACGAGGGACCATGTCGTCTGACTGTCCTGCCACCACAGTCCAGATGAGGGGAGTTGATTCAAAATCTTGATATGCTGAGGAGACTGTGTTTACATGTCAACATTTAGTATTTCTCACTGATGGGAAAAACCACTAGAATCGGAACATGCATGCACAGACACACACATCTGTCCACAGAAGCTGCTGACTGACCATTAGGACCAATTTTATTCTGGAGAATAAAGTGCTTGTTGAAAAGAGAGCCTCTTGTTTGCAGTACAAACCCTGAGGCCAGAGGCTGCATTCGTAACTGACTGACCAAGTGGTTGCAGCTTTAGCATAAAGCTCCTTTGTCATGACAGATGCAGTCAGACATCAAACTGAATTCAATGCTGTTATTTTCCATTAGGTCAGTCGCTGTCACCACTAACCAGATGTTGTTGCAGTCATTACACACTTTTACAGATGTCTACCAGTGAGTGTTGTATATGTGGACTGTGTGTGGGTCAGAATTAGTCCCATAAACAGTAAACACCAAATGTAGAGTTTTGTTACAATGTAGGTGGAATGCTGTCAGTGTTGCCCACCTCTGAAATTTAACATGTAATGTATTAATAGACAACATCCATTTAAGTCTAAGATTTGCTATTTTTGACTAAACGTGCTCATGCACACCCCCTCTATTAATTAATAAAATAACAAGGATGTAATGTGGGTTGATTTCTCACCTGGAATATATGGAGAAAGTGCACGGTAACATACTGAAAAAAAGCATGTAATAATATCGAGAATATATAAAGGAAAAAAGTTTCTTGTTGATTTGGGTGTGGGTGTGTTGGGTGTCATTTTTGTGTGCTTCGAGAATTTAGAAAACAGAAGTTATTCATCTAGTGAAAAGAAAAAGCCAGAACCACAGCTCATGACAAATTAAAATGCCATTGTTTTTCTTATCCTGATCTGAGTACAGTCCTGTAATTTTGTGTATTTTTAGAACCATGACTGATACATCAGTGTGACCAGTCTCAGGCTCTGATTTTAGTTTATGACAGTCAGACTATCTACTGTGTACTGTGTATGATGTATGTTAAACAATATGTAAAATGTAAAAACAAGTTATATCAGATTAGTAGTCCTGATCATTTAGAAACTGGACCAGTCTAAATAAACTGTTAGGACATTACATTCAGTGAAAGTCCATCACTCGGGGTCTTAAAGTAATGTTATAATAGTTATATATTTTGTCTGCTACAGCCATGTAAATCATGTGCCTTCTGTTTTCCTTTGAGAACAGAAATCTAAAACCACAAGGGGAAAATGTATATTTGACATTTTTGGCTTCATGATGGCACTCCCTGGTCTTGGAAGATTGTTCCTAGCTTGAGTAGATGGCCACGCCGAACCAGCCAGCTGCCTGCCACACAACACCACACAGCTGCAAGCTCTGAATAACAATCCACATTAGCTTTCAACCAGAACTTCTTCCTCTGTAACTTCCAGAGGACTTTTGATAAAGGAAGTCACTGTACACAAAATCCATTAACTCTAAAAGTGAGTTTACTGTAGTATTAAGACCAGATTTTTCCTATCCCTAACAAACTCATTTATGTCTGTAAAACAAATCAAGCCTAAAACATAGTGTTGTCACCTCATAAAACAAATTGCTTTTCTGCAGGTATTTGCTTTTGGGAGGCATTTTAATATTCATTGGCAAACAATGTATTTTGTCATTTAATTTGTAGGACTCAGTTCTAATTAGTCAGTTTCACTTAAGTGTTTTTGTGCAGATTAAACACATTCATTCACAAATAACATTAAAGACAGTGATGCTTTAGAGTATTTGGAGTTGATTGACAGGTTTCTCTGCCTGTCACAGTCAAATTTGTGCTTCTGGGATTCAGAACTTCTCATGAAAACCTTTTTTATGATGTCAGATGACAAAGATATTTGTCATTACAGTCCATAAAGTTTACCAGATGCTGTGGTTTCCTCGTACAAATGTTCACTATGAAATAAATAATACATCTAGCTTTAAAAAAAATCCATCCACTTGTCATATACAACATTTAAGTGTTTCTGTATTTTCACTGCCATGTTGCCTAAGAGCTGAAAAAAATCCAGCAAAGCCCCAAGAGGGTGTATTCACCATTCAACACCCTTTATAAGTACATGTTGTAATGGTTTCAAACACAGTGCTGTCCCATATGTGGACTAGTGAAAGCTTGTTTCAGTCAAACTGAAGGAAGTCTCATGCTTCAGGTTTATATATGCAACAAGCAGGTCAAAGGTCAAAGTGTTTATTGTCATATACAGGGAAACGTGTTTCCCTGTACAATGAAATTATTACTTTGCCGTCCACATGAATGCCACACAATACAAGTGAACTATAAAGTAGATGAGCAAGAAACCAAATTCCCATTTTCTGATTGGGAATAGAACCCAGGCTGCAGCAGTGAAAGTGCTGAATCCTAGCCACTAGACCATCAGGTAAACCATCTAGGTAAATAAAAGTTGTGTTCTGTGTGTGTGTGTGCAGACACCTGTGTGCTATGCGCTTGTGTAGGTCCCTCAGGGTGCATTGCATGGCCTGTCACTCTCTGTCAGTATGTGGAAACACAAAAAACATGGACAGACTACGGCCCTACATTTCTCAAAACAAATAACATCTGTCAGGTTCACACTAGCTGCTCATGTAATGTATGTGTTCATACTAGCTCAGTGGCTGAAGTGGTGCATGTGTGCGTGCACACACACACACACACACACACACAGTACAGTCAGACCTGATGTGTGTCTTGCATTGGAAAGTGCATGTGTGTCAGAGACAGAAAAAGAGAAAGCAAAGACAAAGAAATGCACCGGCTCTGTCAGTGTTGTAACGTCAGCCATGATGGATGGGAAACAGGAACATATGGTTTGCTATTGCTACCCAGTAAATCCCCTTTTACTATGTAGTTGTTTGCTTGGTTTCCAGACACTGGGTTTGACATGGCTGAGTTAAGCCATGACTCACAGTGCCGCTGAAAGTAGAATGAAGAAAAATAACATGAGGCACCTGTGGCCGACTGTGACTGTCAGCTGACAGCACCACGCCTGTTGCTGCAGTTCCATATGTGCGAGGACCAAAACTTCTCACAAGGACAGAAATATGGGGAACTTCTCTTGTGAGAGTTTCATATTCCATAATCACCTTCTCCCCAATTACATCAGAAACTCGCGTCCTAACATATTATAACCTAACTTTATGGCTATTAGCAACAGTTTGTTTTCACATCCAACAAACACAAGAACAAATGCATTCTGACTGTATCCTTATTTTTCAGTGTGGGTACAGTACACATATGTGCTATGGGCTGCAAAGCATCTTGTGGCCATATGTGAACAAAATGTGCTCAGAAATGCCATGTAGTGAAAAACACGCATGCACACACACAAACATAGGTAAAGCCTGCCCACAGATCCTAACATGGCCTCTGCACTTTGTGGTTACAGGATGTCAGTAAATGAGCCAGAACTCTGTGACTGAGTCTTATTTCATCTGACACCAGAATGAGTGGCGGTCCGCTCACATATGCTCCAACTTCCTCTTTCTGGTGGTAGCTGGGATTATGGATCAGCCCTTGTTTAGTTTTTTTTGGGTTCACATTCACATAACCATATTTTCTGTACAACTTTTTATGCTTCATTACTGTTTATGGAAATCTCCTACAGCACCATACTTTGTATGCTGCTGTTAAATGGCCATCTCTGTATGTCTGTAGACTTTTGCATTGGTTGGTTTCCCTCTTACACTGTTTATGTACAGTACATATATGCGTAAAGGCCAAAATCAATATGGTCTACACTCACGCAGTATTTTACAGACATTGGTCCCAAGAGTTAGAACAGAATCGAGCAAATAAGTTTTAAATATTCTGCACCTTGTTCTTGGAATAATCTGCAGAAGGACCTGAAACTATTATAACTGATTGTTTTGGGATCAAGAAAACAGTACAATCAGTCAGTGTGGTTGTCATTTTATTGTGTACTTGCTTATGCATTTAAACTGTATTTTAGTTTTTGACTTGATTTTATTACATAACACTTGGATGTTGTGTTTATTGTGCCAATTGTATTGGTTTATTTTGTATTATCATATGTCTGTTATGATTGAGTCCCCTCACCAGGGGGTTAGGGAGAACAAAAAAAAGAGGACTCAAGCTGTAAACCCAGGTACTAGGGAAAAAAAGCAGTTTTATTTAGAACACAAAGTTACTGAGTATATGTATAGCCCATAACCAGGGCAAAGCAGTGGTGGCTGAGGAGACCAGGATGGGCAGGTGAGTAGACAGGAGGACTGCAGGAACCAGGAGAGTCAGAGGACCAGGACGGACAGGCGAGTAGACAGGAGGAAACTGAAATCAACAGCACAGGAACTGTCAGCATTGAAATCACGCAACGTATGGCTAAACACATGTAATGCTCCAGCCAGGGGTTTATGTAAGAGTGGTATGATTAGCGGGGATGAGCATCAGCTGTGCACCACGCCTGGGAGTCAATCAACAGGTGAATGAGACTCAGCTGTGTCTCTGAGCCCACGAGATGAGAGAGCGGGGGAGAGAAAGGAGGAAGAGAGGCAGGTCGCGCCGAGTGGACCTGACTGTGTCTGCTGTTGTAACAGTTCACTGGTCAATCTTGTGCTGCCCCTCTTGGCCAGGTCGCTCCTGAAAGAGAGATGCCATTTTCAGTGAGGCTTCATATGGTTGAATAAAGGATAAAGGATAAATAAAATCAATAAATATCTCTGTCTGAGACATTTATTGCTATCTGGCATTATCATAATTATGTGAGCCACATGATAAGCTGTGTCTTTTCCGTCCCTGAACTTCTTCTATATGTTTGCCATCTGTCCCTGTATTACACTTTTTTTGTAATGTTTGAATAATGCTTTGATAGTTAAGACAAATATTTAGTTTCCATAATACACTAAACTAAAAACTAAGCCACCGTTTAAAATCTACATAAGAGAATCAGAGCCACTGCACAAAATGTATTTGAGTTTTCACTTTAATCTCAGAATTCAGAGAAAAAAGTCAGAACTCAAATATATTTTGTGCCGTTCAATTCAATTCAGTTCAGTTCAATTTATTTGTATAGCATCAATTCACAACAGCAAGTGTCTCAGGGCACTTTACATAATCAGGTCTAGAACCTACCAAACAAATCCTCTTGAGTAGCACTTGGCAGCAGTGGGGAGGAAAAACTCCCTTTAATGGAAGAAACCTCCGACAGACCCCAGCTCTTGGTGGGCGGCCTTCCTCCTCTACTGGATGGGGTGAGTGGACAGAGGAGAGAGAAAAGCACCAGGACACCCCAGGTTGGTATGGTGCCATGAAATATCATAATGACATAGCATAACATGCTGAGTATGTTTCTACCCTTCATCACTGTCCAACTAGGATTATAATACTATACAATATCCACAATATACATATACACAGTACACCTACATATACAGCTTACACACATATAGAGTACATACATATGCAATACACACATATGGTTTATGTATACATATATATACAGTATTTATAACACACATACGCAACACTATACACTACAATATTATAATAATTTATAACATTAAGTATTATATACAGTATATGTGTATTCTATACATGTGCGCGGGCACACACACACACGCATACACCATTTACATAAATAACAGTATAAAGTAATACAATCCTCTTCTGTAAAAATCTAACTAGTTTTAATCTTGCTGGATGCTTTCCAAACTTCAGACAATCAGATCACAACATAGTGAAACTAAATTAGTTACAAGTCTTTGTTCGATTGTTTACAAGGCTTCACAGTAAACCTCCCATGCTGAACATCATGCAGAAGGACTGAATGTTCTGGGGGCCACATCTGCTAATGTGGTATGTATGCTTAATAAATTCCTCTTTTTATGTGCGTGCAACACTCAGAAACAGCAATGTGGGCAGCACATATATATACATGGCCTTCATTCATACTGAGGAAACTGGGATCAGACGCCATCCACTGCTTTTTTCAATTTACAAAAATACAAATGCATGTAATTCTCAACTGTTATGCAATACAACAATAATGAATACAGGAGTGGGAGGTAGTGTTTTTCCAAATCATTCAATAAATTTGATTAATGTTTACAAAATCCCTTGGGTTGCTCATGTCCCTGACTAATCACACTCTAACCTTTGAGAAAAAAAAGTAACAAGTTCAGTCAAACCAGCCTTACTTCCAGCAGGAGCAGGCAGCAGTTTTTTATTTATTTTTATAAAGACATCATCAGCCTGTCTGTTATACCTATTCAATGTAGCAAATAATATGCCTTTTTAAGGCCACAGTAGCCTGTTCTCTGCACGTGGCTGTATTTAACCCGCCACTGTATAAATAGGGTGGATACAGCTGGCTGCATGTCTTGGTGGAAATCATTTTAACTCAATGCAGTGTGCGGGTTATGTTGATGATAAAAGATGAATGTGTTTTTGGAGTTATTTCTTGCTACACTCCCACAATAAAGTCAGTGCTATAAAGGGATGACAGCCTCAGACACAAACAAAGAGCCTCAAACAGGATCCCACATTAGTTTTCTTGCTTGCGTGTCTTTTTTATTCACTAGCTTGGACACACTTCTTAGAGTGAACCTTGGTACCAAAACAAAACATCAATTTGGGGACACATGCTTGCTATTTTCAGCTTGCGTGCTAAATCACCACTGAATGAGTCAGCCGTAACTTAAAAAAAGTTATGTTAACATCAGCAAGTTTAAATTTGTAGTAGCACTTATCTTCCAACACAGAGTGCCAGTAAGGAGCACAAAGCTGTATGCTGCTGCTAGGAAGGAGCCTGATGAAAACTAAGACACTACAGCGGTAAAGCTGTGGACAAGCAGTGAGCTAAAAGATACGAAATTCCCTATGGAAGCAGGGGTACATTTATTAATCCATCCATCCATCCATCTGTTTTCTTCCACTTATCCCAGATCAGGTTGCAGTGGCAACAGGTTCAGCAAGGCAGTCCAGACATCCCTATCCCTGGCAACTTTTTTCAGATTCTCTACTGGGATTCCCAGGCCAGATGAGATATATTATCTCGCCAGCGTGTTCTGGGTCTGCCTTGGGGTCTGGTTGGATGTGCCTGGAAAACCTCCAATGGGAGGCGCCCTGGAAGATCCTGATAAGATGCCTGAATCACCTCAACTGGCTTTTAATGTGAAGGACCAGCGGTGCTATGCTGAGCCCCTTCCTGAAGTTCGCACCCTATCTCTAAGGCTAAGTTTGATTTGATTTGATTTGATTTAAGCATGTAAAGACAGTTGATATGTCAACACA
>NW_018127980.1:1122565-1123348 GCF_001952655.1 Monopterus albus
GTTTTCACCAGATGCCCATATGGTAGTGTCATCAGCAAATAAAACCACTTTCACTAAATCAGAAACCTTGCATATATCATTAATGTATAATATAAATAATTTAGGTCCCAAAACAGAACCCTGAGGCACTCCAGTTCAGCCACCCTGCAAAGGAAACTCATTTTGGCTGCTTGTATTCACGATCTTACTCTTTCGGTTACTACCCACAGCGCGTGACCATAGGTGAGGGTTGGAGCATAGATTGACTGGTAAATGTATTTCTTTTTTAAATATATTAATCCAGATTCATGGAACTGTAATTTCCCATCATGAGTCTTCACTATGTTGAAACAGACATATTGTACATTAACCATAAAAACAATTGTTGAATCTCAATAGTTCATCACTATGTAGTGTCCCAATAGAAAATACTGATTAGTTCATCTTAACTTGGAGCCATATCTGCATGCTAGCCTTTTACTATTGGTTTGAGGGCATTTTTTATTTTTATCATCCTGAATTTTTTTCCCCCTAAAAGCAACAATAATTATGGTAAACAGCTGTGTCTATATTATCATACTTATGTAAGGGGCCGCTACAATTGCTGTGATGCTGCTCCATTCCACCTCAGCCAAACCCTGGTCCTCAGGGCTGCCCTCCGCTGACAACACACAAGCTGTAATTTCCAGCTAAAAGTGGGATGATCCAAACCACAGGGGGGGGGGGAATTACATTTAGAACCAACACTCAGTTTGTGGGGTGAAGCTGTTTCCAGACTCCTTTAACCCTGACATAACCCAAATA
>NW_018127980.1:1123394-1184746 GCF_001952655.1 Monopterus albus
CGCATTCTTTTTTGCTTGTACCCAGTAGAGGTCAGTGGAAGATGTCCAGAGTCTGGTGAGCAGACAGACTTACAACTTGTACAACTTGTTATTTTTAATTGAAAACTGCAATTTCATATTTTTGGTTTAGTTTTTGTGATGTTTAGGATTTGAAAAGGAATTGAGTGAGGAAAAAAGCAAGCTGATCATGCTCAGAAGTGGTGTCATGCATGTTTTGTCTGATCTGTACTGATGGTCTCACATAAACCTTAATACCCAAGGGGGGTGCAAAGTTCTGTGCTTGGGCCATGATTATTTACAATCTACAGAACAATATTATCACTCCAGCAGAGACCTATAAAATCTATTTATGTGCAAATGATAGATGTGATATTGTGTTCACATGGCTCTTTTCCAATTCAGTGTGTATGGAGATTAGAGTTGCCTTTAATGTTCTTCCTGCTCTGTTTCCTAGAATCTATGTTAGTATACAACTAAATGATTTCCCCGGTTACATTGTGGTGGCAATGTAATCATTGAATGAATTATGTTCAGACTGTATATTTTTTCAAATGATATTAAAGGCAGCAGTCTTGGGGGTTGGAGAGAATGGGTAGTGGAAAACATGTATGACTGTCACATTAGAGATGAGGGTTCATGTCTTTGGTTCCCCCTGTACTTAAAATTAGAGGCAGGTTGTGATTTTTGTTAAAAGCAAATATACTTGTTGTGTCTGTCCCTGTGGATATTTTCTGTATTAAACCAGATCATGAACTTTCTCTAAACTTAACCAGTGTCTAAACCTAAGATTCTCCAGCCTTTTGTTCTTTGACAAGGTACTTTCACAAAATGAGTGTGGCTGAGAGCTCTTTATTTACATATTGTATCCAAACACTTAAACCGGGGCCTGTACCATAAAGAGAGATTAGTGAATTATCCAACTAACTTTGGTCTGAGTTCAGGTTTTCCAGTTTCATGAAGCTAGATCACCATGGTAGCCAGAAATGGAAATGTGTAGTTCAAGGCTTGCATTTATCAGCACTGCACATTGCCAATGAGTCCTAACCACAGTTCATCCATTTTATATAGCCTGTGTTGCTGCAGTTGGTTGAAAACCCACACTCAGGGCTTGAAACATAAAAATAGAACTGTGTTGTATTTATGTAGCAATAACACAGTGTAGCATTAAACTTTAAGTTTTGATTGAAACATAGAGACTGAAAAGTAACAAAAATCTCACTACTGTCACTATTTTGACAAATAGTAATAACCAGGAGAATGTCATTTTTGGCAGGGTTGGGATTCTTAATATCCAGTCCACCTTAAAAAAAGACTCAGTGTACTGTAGCTGAGCCATGTCTCCTAAAAATATGTTTCTATATGCAATAGCTAAACTGTACCAGCAAATACTGTACATTTTGTAGGAAACATAATTGATAGCTGGATTTTGTTCAGAGGCAAAATATTATTTGAATGAATTTAATATTCACTAGCAGGGACTTGCCCTCTCCAAGTAAGACTAAAAATAAGCATACTGAATGCTTGTATATTCTTGGTTGCTTGAGCACTTGACAGCTTTGGGGAAGGCTTAAGAGGTCTACACCACTCTCAGGCATTGGCAGAACCCCAAAATCGTCTTAAAAAGAAGTGCAGACTGAATGGCTTTAAGGTCTGGTCACACTTGTAACCAGTTAAAATGAAGAAAATTTGACTTAGCCTTTGTGTAGTGTGGACCACACTGAGCATAGAGAAAAAAAAAAGAGTAAAGAATTGTCTGAGGATTTAAGAACCATAATAGTGGAAAAGCATGGCTAGTTGTAAGGCTACAAGTCCATCTCCAGAGATCTGGCTGTTCCTGTGTCCACTGTGCACAGCACTGTCAAGATGTTTACAGTCCATGGCGCTGTAGCTGATCTCCCTGGATGTGGATGAAAGAGAAAAATAGATGACAGATTGCAACAAAGTATTATTGGAATAGTGGATAAAGAGCCTTGATCAACTTCCAGAGCAATTCAGACTGACCTGCAGGCGCAGGGTGCAACAGTGTCAGCTTGCACTAGCGTCACCATCTGAATGACAAGGGACACTACGGTAAGAGCCCCAGGGGGCCCCACTGCTGACACAGAAACATAAAAAAAACAGATTGGAGTTTGCCAAAACCTGCCTGAGGAAGCCACAATTCTTCTGGGAGAATGTCCTGTGGACAGATGAGCCTGAAACAAAGTTTTTTGGTCGAGCACATCATTCTACTGTTTTCAGAAAATGACACGGGGCCTTCAAAGAAAAGAACACAGTGGTCCCTAAAGTCAAACATGGTGGAGGTTTCTTCATGTTCTGGGGTTGCTTTACTGCTTCAGGTAGTGGATGCCTTAACCTTGTGTATGGCATTATGAAACTGGAGGACTACCAATGAATTCTGGGGCGCAATGTAGGGCCCAGTGTCAGAAAGTTGGGTCTCCATCGGAGGTCATGGGCCTTACAGCAGGACACTGACTTCAGAAAGCACCAGAAATGGTTTCAGACAATGTACAGGAGACTTGTGACGTGGCCAGCAGTGAGTCCAGGTCTAAACTCCATTCATGTGTTATTCTGTGGACTAATTATTGGATTTAAGTGTCAGACCAGTGATTCTCAAAGAGTGACTGGAGTGCACCCCAGTGCAATGCTGGTCACTGTGTGGAAAGTCGGTATGGGAGGATGCTGATGAGAGAGAGGCTGCTGAACTGAATAAGCTAAGGCAGTGCTGCTCAAAGTGAATTTGTGCACTGCACTCACTCCAAGCTGGGCAGGGCTCCAGTTATTTAGAGAAAATACAGTAGGCTATGTTATTATAATGAGAAAATACAGAATGTCATAGTAACATGAAAAATGTTTTAACATCAAAGTATCTTGTAAAAAACAAGCAAAGTATCTTGTTATAATGACAAAGGTTTTTTGTTGAAACAAGATTTACACAGTCGTAGGCAGCTCTTGCACGCACTATGAAGTATAATCCTGCAAGCACCACTGCCTCTGAGTGCTTCAGACATGGACATACTTTCTTCTGCAAATTATACAGTCAGCCTAACAGCACAGTGAAGTCAGCTGGTCACTCTGGGTCTAGACCTTTGACATAAGTAGAGCCTTAAACTGAACCCTGTATTTAACTGGAAGCCAGTACAAAGGTCTAAGTACCAGAGTAATGTGTTCCCTCTCTTCGGTGTTTTCTAGCAGCAGCATTTTGAACAAGTTGAAATTGTCTGATAGTCTTGTGGAGGCCAATCTGGAGCACATTACAGTAGTCTACCCTAATAGAAATGAAAGCATGAATGAGAAATTTCATGCTTCTGATACTTGAATTCATTGATTTGGAAGAAAAAACTGCTGCTTTCTGACATCTCTTTGGCCTTTCTGGTGTTCACCCAAGTTAAAAATGTACATAATCTTTGCTGCACTTACTACTGGTTCATATAATTCTTCTCTGAAAGTCGGCATAAATAGAGCATCCAGTTGACTTCAATCCAATAGAGACACATGTGCCTTTCCACTCATGTATCTGATCAAAGTCAGCGTGAGGGGAAACAAAAACAGATACAAAACAGACTCAGTGAAGGAAACATCTCAAAAACGGCAACTTGAAAATAACACATCCATCATCGTATCAGTCCCAGCTGTGAATGCACTGGACTTAATCACCAGTACAAAGCTACAAAGAAACAAAGTCTGTGAAGCAGGCCAAAGGAGGCCTGTTAAACTTCCAATAAATCTGTGTTTACAGGCTGGTTTTAAACACTGTGGCCTTTCCCAGATACACCTGATGTGCATTGTTTATTATAGGTATGGACATCTTTGGTGAAAAACCTGGGCCCACATTTGTTTGCTGTCACTAACTGACATCAGCAAACCGTGCTGGAGGAAATCAGCTAGAACGTACTTATGACCATGATATGGTTTCTTTTTACCAAACCACAGGCAAGCAGCTCTGATTTGAGTATTGTTCACACACTTGTTTGGATCATTTCTGTGTATACTTTGGATATATTCCATCAGTGCTGATTGTGCTTCCTCCTATTCTTGATCCTCTGTCTTTTAAAACCACAGTCAACAGGGACTTGAACAAGTTGACTGCGGGCAAACTGGTGAAGTCATTTCAGCAAATTTGTGTTCTACTTTTTCAACAGCTGTCTGAAACTGTCCTCCTGTTTAAAAAAGTGCCAACAGGCTATTATAATCAACAGTTACATGTTATTGTTTGCAAAACCTAACCAAATAGTTTATGTGTCTAAACATAATGAAACAGTGATGGTTTCATAAACTTGACGGCAGCTTTATGACAGTTTCCATGATGATGGAATTCCTCTGTGCTTGCTGTTGTGTTTATGGCTTTTTCCATGACAAAGCTTGGCAGTGTCACATGTTGTCAATGTTGGCGGAGTTCTTGCAGCTCTGCCTGTCAGCATACTAGTCTAGTGCCATTTCAGAAGATGCTACTACAGGTTGTATGAGATGGAAGGGACATGATATGAGTTGCAGGTTGGAGGACTTGTTGGTGTACAAAACATAGCTTATTGACAGCAGAATTCCCAGTGAGATATTGGGCATGTTGATGACGTCCTACTGTGTGCTACAGTACATGTTTGAAAGGGCAACTTTAGACAATGTCTAGACCTGATTCTGTTAACATTGGGCCTCATTCAACCAACTGTTCTTAAGAAGGAATTTCTTCTTAAAACCCACTTACACACTTTTACAAAGATTTTGGCATTCACCAAAGTTTTTTTTATCCGGGATTTGCTCTTAAATAAGAAAGGTATCTATACACACGCACACACATTTGAGTGCTGACATGTCTGTATGAAATAATGTGTTAGTTTTTTCATTTCTACATTAGCTTAATATTATACAATTTAAATTACAAAAGCATTTTATTATTATTTTTTATTAATTTGCCTATTTCCTTTATTTTACAAAGCATTATGATTCCTGTGTGTCTCATGCTCTTTTATTGGGATTGGCGGGGCGTTAACTTATGCTAACTAAGAATGACTAGCCCGTGCTGTCAACTTACGAATTCATAACGGGATTCATGATGGTAACATGAGTGCGAACAACTTTACGGTTTAAGAACACATTCATGAATAAGACATGTCTTAGGACCTTCCTTAGGAACAAACCAAAACTGTCAGGTTTGGCGGGTGAAGCTGCCAAATGGTGATTTGTAGTGAACTCAATTATATTGCCAGACGAACTGAGGTAGAGAATAGTCTTTTACTAGCAACACTCAAAACAACAGTACAAAGTCTAGAATCAAAATCAGGTCGATAATACAGTCAAAGGTCAGCGCCAGTAAACATCTACAGCCAGGAGATCCACAAGAGAGAGGTCAGGGAGGAGATATCAGAGGGTCGGTACACAGCAGGCAATCAGAATCTGGGGGGGAATAAGGCAAATGGTGGTCAACAGGCAATCCGGGGTCAGAACAAGATAACCAGGCAGAGAAAGAATGCTGGAAAGTCAGAGCTGGGGTCTAGAACAATCTGGCAACTTCTTGGTGCGGGGAAGTTGCCTTTATGCTTGTGTAGCAGGTGTTGCCAATCTGGGTGATGAGATGCAGGTCAAAATAATACCAGCTGATTAATGTAAAGAGTCCAAAACTGAGGTGAACCAAACAGGAAGTAATCTCAAAATAAAAGCCTGGGACCAGAAGCCGATGGGACAGAATCATGACAAAAACAAGGTTAAGAAAAAGCATATTATTGGTGAATGAGACCCAATGTCTGGAGTGTATGTGTGCTGTATATGTGCTGGAGATCTGCAAGAAACTATGAAAATCAGGGTCAGATGTTACACCTAGAACTAGACAGATGACTTTTATTTCAGAGAAAATTAAGATATTTCTTCAGCCTTTCTGTTATGTCCCATATTAGGATGGTCAAGAAAACTGAAAAAAAAATCCCCATTTCTTAAGTCCTAAGCACTGTGGAGCTTAGGACTTAGGAAGAGGGAGAGGGAGCTTAGGAGTTTAAATTTCTAGTCACAATAATTTTTATCTATTTACAATTTGATGTAAAAATAAAAAGAACAATTGAGCTATTTTTAATTTCTGATCAGGTAAGGCCAAAACAACAACAAAAGAGCAATCTAGTTAAGGCGAACATAAGAAGAACAAAACCAGAGAAACTGAATTACATTAACTTACCTCTCTAACTATACACAAGAGAAAACATGTTTAACAAAAGTGGCAGCTCGTACCTATTAAGTCTAAGGATTTCATTAGCTATTTTCTGCATAGCCAGACTAGACTAAAGAAAAGAATTGAGAAGAGCACGGCTGCTTGGGGAGGGGGGAGATGAGTTCTGGGTTCCTGCGCTAAGATGGTTTTTAGCTGGAGGGCCTATCACCTTCGTGCAACTCCACATACCTGTCTGCATGCATGCACAGTCATAAAAGGTAATGTTTTGCTGCCCTCCAGTGTTTACATGTTAAATTGTGTTTGTGTAACACAGTTTAATGTTTCTCCACTCCAAGGAATCAGATAAACTCATTACAGATGCCATAAAACAAAGAGACCATATGTCACAGTGTAAAAACCACCACAGCGTTAAAGTCATCACACTACATGCTATATGTTGATTGAAAAATAAAGTGTGGCAGCTGAGTAGGCCTTCTAGTCAGAAGCTAAGACAGAGAACAACATGTGAACACCCTGGCAACTGCAACATTTACCAGCAACCCTTTAATATGTTAAAAATATGAAACTATAGAACTGAGTGCTTGAAACTTGCAAACGATTTGTGAATCTGACTTCCTACCATATTGCGTGCATTGTGATTTATTTATGTGTTCACTGTTCCTTTCCAGTTAAGAGCAGAGAATTTCTATTCTTCTTGTTCAGTCTCCAAAATGATGTTGGATGGAGCTTTGCACTATATTATTAAAAAAGGATGACAAAGAAGTATGCCTTACCTCTGTTCCTGTTGTAATCTATGAGTAGCAACAACTGAGTCAAAGTCATAATGTAACAAAATGGAGCTTGCTGTCCAACGTCATGCCAGTGCAACACAGACTGTGATCCTCCCTCTCATTATGAACAGGGGTGAAACAGAGGTGAAATATTTGCAAAACCACCAAACCAAACATCTAAAAAGCTTTTCAGAACTAGCAAATTACTTAGATTATAATTCAGTTTTGAAAGTAATGTCTAATTTTATCCATCTAATGCTTACAATTTGAATTATTGGTAGGTATCTTGTAAATTTCCCACCAGTGATCAATGAAGTTATGCGATCATATTGCTGTATTAACCCAAAAAGTAACTAATAACTAAAAACATTTCAAAGCAGTTTTATTTGCATACTGCCAAATAACAACAGAAATCTTCTCAGGGCACTCCACATAGTAAGATCTAGACCTTATTATTATCCAGATATCTTGAAGACATAAAGGCCTGGATGACCTATAACTTCTTACTTCTAAATTCTGACAAAACTGAAGTTACTGGGCATGAAATGTGCTATCCACCCAAATAGTTACCCTAGATGACATAGCTCTTGCCTCCAGTACTACTGTGAGGAACCTTGGAGGCATTTTTGACCCAGATATGTCCTTTAAACCACATATAAACTAAGTCTCTAGAACTGCCTTTTTTGTCAGCACTATAATGCAAAAATCAGGCACATCTTGTCTGAAAGTGATGCTGAAAAAGTGGTCCATGCATTTGGTACTTCCAGGCTGGACTACTATAACTCTTTACTATCAGGGTGTCTCAGTAAGTCCCTAAAAATCCTCCAGTTAATCCAAAATGCTGCAGCTAGAGTACTGACAAGAACTAGCCAGAGAAATCATATCTCTCCCAAATTAGCTTCTCCTAACATACAAAGCCCTTAATGACAAGGCTCCATCGTATCTTCCAGTATCAGTCTGGGAGGCAGACACCCTCTCTACCTTTAAGATTAGACTTAAGACTTTCTTGTTTAACAAAGTTTATAGTTAAACAAACACTGGAGCTAGAAAGGGAATAATGCAAATACTAACCCTGATACATGAAGACACAATAGATAGAGTTAACAGTACAAGCTAGAGCTTGAATGACTTAGTCACCATCACAAATGCACGGAAACAAATCTAGCACATAAAGTACAACTGTAAATATAACAAACAGCACAACTAAGACCAATAGGGAAATGATTAAAAACTAAACAGAGAAACTAAGGCATGGGAACACAGTTAAAGAGCACTACACAAACCACTAATCAAGTCATGGGAAACAGGTGACCATAAAAGAGCCCCAAAACCAGGCAAACAGGCCTGAGGCCAGATAAGGGAACAACATATAGGGAGACAGAAACACAATCTAAAAAGTCTCTGTGAGATGATAATAGGCAAGGAAACAGACAAGGACAAAGCCAAGCAGTGATGGTAACAAGGGTAAATACACAGCAAGAGAATGAGAGAACAGATAAACCAGCCAAGAACTGAGGGAGGTGAGGTGAAAATAAAGGATGGACCAGGAAGACAACCAGTTGCAAGTGAAATTAATTAATTAATTAATGGACAAAGTAAAGCTGGAGCAGGTGATGGTGCAAGAGGCAGGAGATAGCTTCACAATAAAAGTCCCAAACAGGAAGTGACCTGGGATTATGCAGGTAGGTATACTTACTTTTCAACACTTCACAAAGCTAATTATATGAAAACCCACCCATTTTATGTTGTTCATGAGAAATTCTGAATATATCCCTGGAATTTAAAATGCAGCTGAATTTCTGAGACATGTAAAGTTATATAATTTAATAAAACGGAATGTGGTGGCGGGAGGACAGCGACAACGACACTGACAGTACTGAGGATAACACTGAAAATAGTCCAGTTGCACATGCAGCCACTATTGCTGAGCCTGCAGATGACTACATGCCCGGTCCATCTAGGATGAGGCCAACTGGCACAGATCTGGCACAGATGTTGCACAGGATGCATGGGTGTCTTTCAGATGCCGGAACCGGATAAGGTGGCCTGACCTTTCACCAGCCATAGGCTTATGGTAACCTGTCAGATGTTGTAACAACTTTAGTTTTTTGAGCTGCACGGGGATCTCTCGCTGTAATAGCTTACTGCGAGCGTCCACTGGGTAAAATTGCCAGTAACAGTTCGCACCAGAAGTCTAACGTAAGGCACATGTCACCCACAGTGTGCAACTCCTGAATAACATTCGTCAAATGTTAGATCCCAAGACTCCTGAGTAGTGCTATAAGGCTCAAAGCGTTCAAGTCACCACGCCAAATGTAATAGGTTTACACTGCTTACCAGGAGAAACTTGTGTCCTTAACGGATGCGTATGGCAGGCAGCATACAAATATTAGCAACCTAGAGCTTATATAAATACATCAATATAGGAAGATAACCCATGTATAAGGAGAGAGGCTATCTTACATAATAGAAACATTTACAACAATTTAGTCAGAATTTACACTTAGTAATGATTTCTTTTGTCATTTAATACAGTTTCAAACCAGTTTCTGTGAACAGAGGCTCAGAGACCTCAGAGGAACTGGATGACAGCTTTTGGATGTTTCTTTCTTTCTTTTTAGTTTATTTAATTTTTTTCCTTGTGGACATTTCCTACAGAGGAAGTCAGTAGATTCAGATTTCAGTTGGATTAGCAATGAATACATCTTTTAAAAAACTGAATCTTATTTAATATCAGGCTTTAAGACTACGATCAGGAGTAATTAGAAAAACTCTATCAGCTTTCCAGATTGAATTGAGGGAAGTGGTTATATAAGATCCAAAGGAAAGTGGGTGCAGCAAGAAGCAGGCAATAATATCAGCAGATAAGAGACGATAATATCCAGGTTACAGTTTGGGCATAGAGGACTAAATTATACACTATTTAAAAAGGATAAACTTATTATTAGAAGATGCGACTTCTGTAGGGAGAAAGAAACAAGTGAGCATGGTATGTTATACTGCACAATATATGACAATGAAAGGAGGGAAATGATTCAGAATGTTAGATATATAAAGGTGGTGTTTGATCTGTATGATATTTTACAAATAAGTTTTTTTTGCATTTTTTGTATTTGTTTCAGTATTTAAGAAAAATGAAATTGATAGAGAGAATTTAAGTTATCCTATTAAGTGTTAGAAAAAAATACTTACCTTCATTTAATTATTTGATTTAGGAAAGAGAAGTCAAATTCTTGATCCACGCTCTTATCCAGTTGGTGGCGGTAATGAACCATTTCATTGTTTACCAACCGCCATTATACTCTAAGAGGAAGAAGAAGCTACTCCCGAGTCTTGTGATGAAAGCCTAAGCGTAACATATCAGCTGTCCTGCACGTTGACATTGGGATAGTAACCTAACAGAAGAGCCCGGTCTGTGCTGACCTCTCTCACGGGTTAGTTTTATCTCTGGTTTGTTTGCTTTCTATCGCTTCTCGTTTGACTGGACATTAAAAGAGGCACCCAGCGTGCCATGTAACGCGACTCATTGAAAGGACGTTAGGAATAAAAGCAAAACGTGCTAGAAAGGGGCTAGCGCTAGCAGCTAGCCGCTTGACTGATTTACCATTCCGCTTCACTTTATTCTTTTTATTCCAACGTTATGTGAATCGCAGAATAAATCGGACATGGTGGGGAACCCGGAGGTCTGAAAATAGCTGGCGTTGCTAAGTTAGCCAGGTGTCGTTTCAGTTCACTTCAATAGATTAGTTGTATTGAAGCTTTGACGCCAACCACGAGGTTAATCAGAGTCAATTTAACGAAGAATAAACATAAACTTAGCTAAAATGACTGAGTATTTTACTGGTTTTACTTAGAGTACAGCGTTTGATCCTTTTGCCTTATGGAAAACATTTCCTCTGCTTTTGAACGGTGCTATTATTAATGTATTAGCATTATTAGTATAAATATAATATAATATTAGTGATTATTTTATATAATGCATTTCCTTATTGTTCATTCAGTGATAGCGGCTATTCATCACATATAACACTTATTACATATGAAGTGTATTGACCTTTCCCTCATTTTCCATCATTATGACCGGCATGGCAGGATGGGGTCGTCCGTGTCCACACCTGCTGCTCCAGAAGCCCAGCCTGTCAAAGGTAGTGCCGAGGGAGCGACAAGGCTGTTAACTGTTATAATAGTATACAGTTTAAAAAAAAAAGAAATGTTAACATGTTGTGTTTTTTGTCTTTTTGATTTTCTTAGTGGCTCCACCTTCAGAATGTCCCATGCATCAGTCTCAGCCTGGAAAAGGTATCAGTGCTATGCAGGACTATTAAATTATTTGTGACATTCCTGTAAACAATGAATTATTAAGTACCAGTTCAGCCAGTGCAGTCCCTGGAAACACTGACAGATAGGTTATCGGTTAATATCCAGTTATTATTTGTTGGCCTGAACAGCAGTGACATAAAGCTTGTTTCTGCTGGAGGTGGTCTGTTACAGCGACTCGTGCTACTGTTGCCTCCTGATTGTTACACATGTTTAGCAGGCTTTTTTGTGACTGCACATTTAGCATTTTTGTAGGTTTTGATCTTTGTATTGTTGAAATTATTGGAAGCTATATGATAGTACCGTGCCTACTTTTCCTCAGTTGTGTTCTTGTCTCCTGTAGCGTCGCCTCCATCAGAGTGTCCGATGCACAAAGCAGAAGCAGGTCCAGCCCACCAGGATCGGGCCTATGAGTTTGTGGAGTGTCCCATGAGAGCTGCTGCGGACATGAAGAGCAACATCGACCCAGCAAATATGGTACCTACACCAGTTTAATGGTGGAAAGGGAGTGAGAGGGCCAAAGTCAAGCAGAAATAAATAAGTGGGTGATGTTGACAGTAATGTTTTTTCAAATAAAGCAGCATTTTGACTGGATTGCAGTTCAACGTGATTGTATGGCTTTTTTTTTAAAACGTCAAAGCACATTTAACGTTAATGGCTTCTCATCCTGAAAGGTCAGTTCCAGTCATTAACATAACTTTGCTCTGAATAATACCCTGTCTCGTGTTTTTCCACTAAAAACTTAATTTATTAAAAATCACTATTACTGTATATTTGAATATATACATTTTTTTTTTTACAGTTTATTTTCAAAGTTTCTTATTGAAAACAAGATACTGCATCTAAAGATTCAAATGTGGTCTGTGGCATTGATTTTTTTTTTTTTTTGTTCTGCCTTGTGTGTACAGATGCCTCCTCCTAACCAAATGCCATCACCAGGCCAGCCTTTCAGCCTGTCAGTCTCCAGAGAGGAATCCACCATTCCACGTCATGGCACAGACAAGAACTGGGTTTACCCTTCTGAACAGATGTTCTGGAACGCCATGCTGCAGAAGGGGTCAGGCTTTACTATACTTATTTTTTAATTTGAGAAGCTGACTAAACAGTGTGTAAAAGAAGAAATATGAGCCTGTTAGTCTGCACACCCAATCATATTTAAAGACCTGTAGCCCTGTCATTAACTAAAGAAGAAGAAGAGGAAGAAAGGAAAACATACAGTTAAGATTATGATCAGCACATATAAAATAAGGTTTTAAGGGAAAACAAAGCAAACAGAAGATAATATTTTTGTCCTTTGAGAAATTTAAACAATAAATGTCAGATCATTAGCCATAAATCTGATGTAGGATTGAAACCACTGGCACATGGTTAATAAGACAATATACCCTTAATGATTTCCAGTTATTAGATGAGACTCCAACCTGCCTATTCACAAATATAAAATAAATGAATAAAATCTCCATTAAGACGTGTGCAAAGGACTGACTGATGCACACATTTAGAACATTACAGAAGTACTCAGTGGCCAGCTTGCTTAGCCTACATGTAGCATTAGCTTTAATGATTACAGTGCTGCATTTATAGTATTTAAATGGAAGGAGACAGACCTTTGAAGTAACACAGAAACCCTATATTGGTGGTTTGGGGTTCTTGACTTGGTTTAACAGTCTGTCCTGTTCATGTGTGGTCCTGGGCTGCAGGTGGCGCTGGCGTGATGATGACCTTGCTGCTGTGGACATGACCAACATAATTAAAATTCACAATCAGAACAATGAGCAGGCCTGGCAGGAGATCCTGAAATGGGAGGCTCTGCATGCACGGTAAGTCCTGAATGAACAGAAACACACAAATCAGCATGAAACACCAGCTTAGCTTTATGTACTTTAACATTATTAGATGAGTATTTTATTATATGTTATATGTCACGTTTTTCCTCCAGTGACTGTCCATGTGGGCCGAACTTGAAGAGGTTTGGTGGGAAAGCCAAAGAGTACTCACCCCGGGCTCGCATCCGCCACTGGATGGGGTGAGTTCACACTTTATCTGCCTGAATTTCAGTCCACAACTCAACATCATATTTTCAGTATCTACAGTATGTGTTATGCTTCCTGATGGTTTGAAAGTATGAGAAAGAAAAACTTCAACCCCATCATGTCCATCACCAGTTAATGTGGAGACTGTGACTAGTGCAATTGTTCAATGTAAGTGAAATATTAGAACCCCCTGCATCAAACAAGAGTGTGTTTCCTAAATATCATATATTAGCATAGAGCCCTTTGTGTTCCCTGGTGAGGAGCTGTGTGCATTCTGATGAATGTTCAGTGTTTGTTGGGGCTGAAGACTACAAGTTTGAAAATGGCATAACATCCAATGTCTACATATCAGTTTGTTTTGCTTTAAAAAAAAAAATTAATTTATTTCTGTAATGCCTCTGTCCTTGGCCCCAGCTATGAGCTGCCTTTTGACCGCCACGACTGGATCGTTGACCGCTGTGGGAAGGAGGTGCGCTATGTAATCGACTACTACGACGGTGAACTCAACAAAGACAACTACCAGTTCTCCATCCTGGACGTACGCCCTGCCTTTGACTCTTTAGAAGCTGTCTGGGACCGTATGAAAGTGGCCTGGTGGCGCTGGACCTCATAAAGGAGTCTCACAGGTGTTTAGGTTACTTTGTGAACTTCATACACACACACACACACAAGACTGTGAATATTGCATTCCTCAGTTCAGTGCTTTGCAATGTGTGGTGCTGTGAAAAGAAATAAATAACCTTCAGATGTGGAATTGGAAAGACATGGGAAGTTACCAGGTGTTGGCGAGGTGCATTATGGGAAATGAAGGATCATTATTGGATCTACACCAATATTAGGGACTAAGGATATTTTGGCTGACAGTGTTTTGATTTTGACCAGCTTTTTAAATATCTCTTGCAGTCCCACATTACATTACACCGAATTAGCTGCCTTACCTATTAAGGTTGAAAGTACTGATTTAGAAGTGTTCCGATATATAAAAACCGTTTTTAATCAGTTGAGACTTATTGATTGATGTTCACAGCTTTGTCTGGTAACCTGGGTGGTAATTCAGACAGATAGGAAATACACAGAGGGGGAGAGAGGGGTATGACAGAGTACCCCACCAAGAAATGTTGCAGTTGGTATGATATGTTTAACCACTAGGTGACTGGAGGTCCATTTTTAAACATTTTAAAGTAACTATAGTCTACTACATCTTCCCTTTGATAGAAATTCTATATAAATGAAGTTTAAGAGAAAGCCCTTTGACTGTAGCTTACATACAGTATACACCTTGACATTTGTATTCTTGGATAAAAGGTCCAGAAATGCTCCTGATCAGTAACCTGCTATGTTAGTTGCCACCTGGCAAAGTGAAGCTTGTTCAGACTGGTGGTGCTGACCAAGGGCATAGGTTTGGTCTCAACATTGGTCGGGGCAAAATAAATAAATAAAATGAGCTTGCAGCTTGTTGTCTACATTACTACAAAACAAAAGAGGTGCTATTTGTATTTTAGCAACTTTTGCATACGAGTTAATGATTAGAAATCTAGAATCTGTGAATATCTCTCCAACTTTACTGAAGTCAGCCACTATAACATACCGTTGTGAGCACACTGACCGACAGCAGTCGCCTCCTCCGTGTCTGGGAGCAAATATGACATTTGCACATAATGTGAGCTTTAGATCACTGCCTCGATTATATTAGGTCAGCCACATTGGAATGATCTAATATGACTTCATTCCAAAGATAATGCTCACTGGTTTGCTCAAATATTGGTAGGGACATGTCCCTACCGTCCATATGCAAAACGACTTTGGTTCTGGCTCTGCTGACTGTTGAGTACACAGTGGGTAAGTCCCAATTCCCATATCTGATTATTCCTCAATCCTTACTCAGACTGGAATGACTTCTGGATTAAGGAGGCTACCTGGAGGAGCCGTGAGCCCGGATACAAGAGAGCATCCTTCACAGAAGGAGTCATCGATAATCAGGTGGTGACTGGACGCATCAGTGGAAAAAGATGTCTCATGTCTCTCAAAATGTTTCTGGATTCCTCTCTCCTTGCATTTTTTTCCTTTTGTCTTACATGGGAAGGAATTGGGATTCATCCAGTGGTGACCAGTTTGACAGTTTAAGGTGTATAGTGGGTTATGAGCATGTTGGTCTAGTTCAGGTATATAATATTTGAAAGGACCAGGATGGGTATCGGCTTTGCAAGTTAAACCCCGTGACTGTTACCCTTTCTGCTCTGGTGGTTAGTTTGCCATGGCTTCTTCGGTTTGCCATCAGAAGACAGTAGTTTGTTTAGAGTTTAAATTGGAAGCCAATTGACCAGTATATATACTGTATCATCATGTTCTTACAGCAACATAAGATACTGTCTCACTTTTCTATTTCCTAACACACACAAAAAAAATGATAAAAGCTCTAAAACTAGATTTTCATCTCATAAATCACATTTCCCTGGGTTTAAAACCAACATTTTCTGTTGCGTTGTTTCAGATACAGTATTTTCACTAACATTTCATCTGCTACTTCATTATCAGAATTCTGCATCTCAGCTTTGCTACATCATTTTACTGCAGTGATATTCATATGTTTATTTATTGATTGATGAGTGTATGCACATTTCTGTGGGCAGAATCTTGCAGTCTCTGTTTCCAGAATGTGTATTCTTGTACCGAAGAATGATTTTACAAGCGCTGGTGGTTAACTATTTTACCAGTGAAGCTGGTGCTCTACATCCTCTGAATAATATTTGTGTTTACATTTGATAAGCAAGGATTGTTTGGTGCTGTTGTATTTTGTGAAAGGTAGTTGTTTTGCACCTCAGGGCCACTGTAGTACAGACATCAAGAGAAAAATAAATGGGTTTAAGAAGTTTTGATATGGCTTTTCTAAGATTGTGCAAGGCTGCTCCTTAGTCAAGATGTAACGTCAAAAGCCAAATAAGTTTTAGTTTTCAGCTTTGACTAACAGAACAGCATAAAGTCCCTGCTCTCTGAATCAGATGGCACAACTCCTTTAGATTTAGGATGCAAGATAAAGACTTGTATGTGAAATTTAAAAATGAAGCCAATACGGAGAGAAGCTAAAACTGCTGTAGTTTTAGGTTTTGATAAACACCTTGCTGCAGAGGTCTGTGTCAGCTGAAACCAAGACAGATAAGATAAGGTGTTACATTCAGTCATTGAAGCTTGGTGTAATAACAGGATGAATGCTGTATTCCAGATGTTAAAGGTTTGAAGGAAGGAGGGGGGACCGACTCCGGACTCTGGACTCTGACAGACGTGACCAACCATGGCTGACTGACTCTGTGGCACTCTTCTTATTTAATACTGTTCGAATCAGGGTTGCGTCAGGAAGGGCATCCAGCGTAAAACACGTGCCAAATGTCAACATGCAAGTCGTCAGTGTGACGATTCGCTGTGGCGAGCACTAAACGTGAAAAGCCGAAAGTGACTTTCTTCTATTTATTCATTATTTATTGCATTAGGGGTGATTTTGTTCCGCTGTTCCCTTTCTACCAGATTGCTGGAGTATCTCATAAACTTATTGAATTGTTCAGTATTCTTGTGATATGAAATAATTTGAATTGAAATAATTTGCCTGAATGAATTTAGTTCACATCAGACCCTACCCACTACAGTGACATTTTTGCAGTGTAGTTTTGAAGCTGAACACCAGAGGGAGTCATTTCACTTTACTTTATCTGCAGAAGGACAGAATAATTAAAGCCCTGCACACAAAAAGCAATCAATTCCTTCATCATTTTCTTGTGTTTTTGCTAAAAGGAAAAGAATATTCTTCTGTCTTGTCCTTTACAAATGAATGAACTGAAGTATCCAGAAAACAAAATGACTGGAGAACTAGAGAAAAACAAAAACACCTGTGTAGACACCAACTCCAGACAATCATTTCACTCCATTTGTTTATGAGGTTTGCTATTTTGCAAAAGCCCTGGGACAAAGTGGAACTGACCAAAAAAAAAAAAAAAGAAAATTAAACCCAAGACACAACTAGGGCATTAATGACTATTCTGCTGTGTAGTAGTATATTTTACATACTGTATATAAGATTTAGTTTTGTCATCCTAAACCACAGATATTGACAAATGAATGCATCGGTGTTATGTAATATAAATGTGTCCCACCTAAACTGGTTGTTTCCCAGTCCTTATTTAAAATCTTTGGGCTGAAAAGTTGACATTTGGCACATTAAGACAAAATGGATTAAATGCATGTATTGCGGTGTCAAAGACATGACACCAGTAATGCAGATTCGATGCTTTTTCTTCTTATGACTGGCTCAAAGGCCACAACTAAAGTGAGGGAGATTCACTACTGGAGTAAAAAATTTAGGGAATATTTGTTAAAATAAACTTAAAAAAAGGCAAAAATGTGGTGTTTAGTCCAGTCTCAGCAGTGCAACAAATGCATGAGGTGCATGTTGTAGGTGCAAAACAAAACTAGAAGATAAAGACAAACAAAACAGACAAAGTGGGAGTGGAGACAAACACACTAAACCACAGGTAGGCAGAGTTTTAAGGACTTGAGAGCACAGGTCATCCACCTACCTGTAAAGAATGAACACATACACAAGCCACCATATAGCAGCATTTCTGACCGTAACTCAATAATGAATTAAAAGCTTTGGTATTTAGTTTCATAAAGCCTCAGAAAAATGATAGCATGGCTGTGGAATCTTATTCTTATAGTTCACCCATATCCATGAAAATATTTATTATAACATGTTCTACTCATGGATAATGGGAAATTTTCTTCCTTTTTAAAATTAAGAATTACTTTTGACTTATTGCTAAACCCGCCTTCTATATTTTTCCGTAGGATAAACATTTTCTCTCTAATCTCTAATGCAATTTACACAGCACCAGAAAATACATCAGCACACACCAACTCAGCCCAGTGATCTCAGCCCAAAGTGCACATATGGCTCCATTGAATTTCTGATCAGCTCTGGGTTATTTGTGTAGGTGGATTGAACAAGAGCTGGAAACACAGTGAGGGAGGTGAACGCAATATGTTCACCCCCCCCTCACTGCACTTGTGGCTGCTGCATTGCACTGTGGTATATTAAGGCTCCTGTCAGCAGAGAAGCTGGACTCTCTGTCTCTTGAGTGATGGATTCCTGCCTGTATGACGGTCAAACATCAGCACAGGAGGAAAACATCTCTCTCTAAATTTAAAGGGGCTGACATCTGAAATATACAGTCCATGCTGAAGACAACATGATGCCTCAAAATAACATCTCACTGGCTATAATTGGACAGTCATCCATGGAAATAATAACAAAATGGATGCACCATACGTGCCGCGCTGCTCTTCTGGGTAAATTTCTCCTTTAAATACATGACTGTGTGGGTTGACCACAGAAATAATGTGTGCATGTTGATTTCCCATGTGTTTCAGAGAGTCCAGATAGCTGCACAGCACACAGCAGATGTCCAAACAGCCCCTGGCATTCTGTGAAAGTCAGATATTTTATCATATTTGCTCCATTTCCATACCAAAGAAGGGACTTTCTAGCCACCCACTACCCCAGCATTAAGCAGCTCTGTCCACTTGTCCGCTCACTTATCAGTGTCAGGAATCATCTTGTTAGAGAAGGAAGCTGCTCTGTTTGCCGCTTTACATCAACAGTGCATGTTTGCTGGTTTATCAGCTAATCACTGGCAACATATGATTATTAATTTGTCTGTGTGTGTATAGGTACTGGGACCTGACGTCAATTCTCAAATGTTTCTGCTTGAGCTATTATTTTAATTTGTATTGATTTGAACCAGGCTGAAGTGAAATGGCCTACATTTGCTTTCATATTAATCTCAGTTATTATGACCCGGACATGCTTGCGTGAATAAAACCATTAAAGCATATCACAGAGCTGGTAAAACGTTAGAGGCACAACCATGGCTTAATTCAATCAGAGAAGGACAAATTCAGTGAGGGAACATGGCACAAAGCTCACTACAGCAACCGTCATTATGGAAAATAATGGAATGTATAAATGTAATGAATCACTTATCCAGTAGACAGAATAAAATGAGGCTATTGTGAAAATCTCAGCATTTTTGAACTGAATTGAGTTACTTTAATGTTAACATATTGTTGTTATACAACCTTAGCCTTGTGGCAAAAAAAAAGCAAAAACCATTTAGTGTTTTATCTTGATAAAATGTCAGAGGACATCTCACAATCATTACATTTTAAACAAACAAGCTTATGATGAGTTAATCAACTACATTACTTTTATCATATGTAGCTGACATTTTACATAAACAAATACTTTAAGTATTAAAGCTGCACCAGACAGTAAATAGTTCATACCAGCAATAGAGCCAATGTCTCTGTATGTAAAAGGAGTTGTTTATAATGCCAAGAATGTTCACAAAGTCTGCAGTTCTCCTCCAAAAAGTGTTTTATTCATAGACCTTTTACCTTATTGGTAGATATTAATTCAAAATGTTTCCAAACAGGGACGATTTCTTCTCAGGCTTTGTGTATGATTCACTGTTAAGAAGTTGAGTCATACACAAAGCAAACAATCACTCAAAAAACAAAACTAAAAAAAAAAACTAAAAACTAAACTAAACTAAACTAAAAACTAAAAAAAGCTCCCCAGTACTTAACATGGCACACTGGCAAACTCTCTGAACTATCTGCAAACCATTGAACCAACTACACCCACAAAAGAGTCACTGTCCTTATATGAACAAATCAAATCTGAAACTGAAACAATCACTTCATTCAGCAACAAACCGAGGCCTCACTTGTCATCAGTCCTGTGGTTCTCAGAAACGGACACAAGCCTCGATACAAAGCGTCAGCAGAAACTGCCCTAAGTACTTGAGCCGCAGTCATGTAAGAACTTCGTATAGTACATAATATCACTATTGTTCATACACGAGTGAAACCAACAGTTCAAACTGGTCAAAAACAAAACAGGAATACAAGATGAATACTGGAGAGTGACTAGAGAAGTTTCTTTGTTGACAGTCAGACAATGCAAGGTGCTGGCTGCCAACTTAAATACTGACTGGGTGATTGCACAGATAAGAAGCAGGGGTGTAGCAAGTAGCACGAAAACAGAACAAAGACAAGGGTCCGGGTCTTAAATGACAAGGAAAACATGGGGCAGACTGGACCAGGATTGTAAGAGTGAGAGAAGAACATTCCTATAAGCCATTAGTTTGTGATTCTTAGCATTATCTGGAATATTGGAAGTTTATGCCACTTCTGATGTCTCCCACATTGTCAAAAGAACTAAGGACAAACTGTTGACAGAATGGTTGCAAACAAAATCCAGTACGTACCTTCTTGCTGTGAGACGACAGTGCTAACCACCACACTGCTGTGCCCCCCAAGTAGTAATGTGTCTTACAATATTTTTATTGCATTGTAAAAAAAAAAAAAAGCTACAAAAGTTTGTGAGACTGTAGTCACACTGAGTTTGCAGTCTTAGATGATAATGTAGAGGCAGACAAATAAGCCTATGGAGGAAGCAGGCTTAACCAGCATCAGACCTGGCAGAGCCTCCTCCCCATCAGCCCTGTTGTCAAACTCCTTAATAATGTATCTGCACCACCTACACAGTTCAGTTGCTGTGTCCTTAGTTGGTCAAACACCAGAAGTAATGTTAATGGCACTTCAGGAGAAAGCAGGAATTAAACAGGACCAAAATCTCATGGCTTCTGTAGCAGAGCCTTAATAAAGAAGTGTTTCCCTCTATAGCGGAATATGCCCACAAGGCAAAGAGCTACGTGCAGATAAGGTTGTGGTGAGGTGGAAGAGGCTTATAAAGAAGGACACCATGAAGTGGCTTCAAAGAAGAACATCGACACAAATTGCAAAAAATGTACAACATGACTAAATCCATCCATCCATTATTTATACCACTCATTCCTGAATAGGGTCACGAGGGGCTGGAGCCAATCCCAGCTGACATTGTGCGAGAGGCAGGGGACATCGTGGACAGGGCGCCCGTCTGTCACAGGGCTGGCAACTAGACACTCACACTCACTCCCATGGGCAACTTAGAGTCACCAGTCAACCTAAGCTGCATGTCTTTGGACTGTGGGAGGAAGCCAGAGAATCCACGTAGGCACAGGGAGAACATGCAAACTCCACACAGTAAGGACCAGGCTGGACGCAGTGTTCGAAGCTGGAACCTTCTTACATGACTGAAAGTAAAGTAAAGTACTGTGATTACAACTCTGGCTGTATTTGTTGAATACATAAAGCTCTAATGTAGCATTCAAAGCACATTACACTACTTACCCAGTCACCCACACATTCACCATTCACACATACTGATGGCAGGAGGAGCAGCCATACAGTGGCAATGGGGGCAACCTGGAGTTCAGTGTCTTGCCTAAGGACACTGTGACATGTGGACTGGATAAGCTGGGGACTGAAACAACAATTCTGCAATTAGGGGACGACCTGCTCTACCTCCTAAGCCACAGCCACCCTTGTTAGACTTGCTACAATTTCATTTTCCACCCCCTAATCAAAAACAAACAAACAAAGAAGTGCTTTTTTCTGTGGAAGGCCAATTAGCCCACTAAATTCATCTGTCATCCTCTGAGTTCCCTGTATTCTTGGGAGAATTGACTTCCCACAGAGCTTTATGCTGCCTAATGTGTTATTTCAGTTAATGAGCAAAGTGAATAAATACTGCATGTGATGTACTGTATGGTGTAACTGAACATGCCCTAGGCTGTTAATACACATCTTTGATTTCCCACTTTCCAGTATTCACATGCACATGAATGACCTGGACCTCTATACATTCACTCCGTTTTCACATGCATACAGTATAGCTTCTTTTATATGCACTCGTCTCACATACATATACATATACATATACATATACATATACATTCACTGTCACTGTCATCACATGTGAATATACTCTCTCACTCTTACTGTTAGCTTCATCTTTTCTTGGAGTACAGCTTGTTGAGGTTACACTATTTAGGCATCACATTACAACACAATAATATTGCGTTTAAGGGTCATCTTGCTTGTTGCCTAAATCTTTAACATTTTCTTAAATATTTAACAGACATGAAGAGAGGCTAGTGATTCTTTGTGCATGTTTATTGCAATATTTTAGAAAATATTGGATTGCTACAAAATTATATGTATTTTCATGAGTCTCTGACGATAAATTGTAATAACTTTGTTTTCTTCAGCATCACATTGGTGTTTACTTATGTGGTTTTAAGTGAAATGCCTAAACAACTGTTGGATGGATTGACAAAAAAAAAAAATTCAGCACAGATGACCAGGGACCAGGGTGCTCAGCGGACAAATCTGAATGACTTTGTTGATTCTTTGGCCTTTCTTTTAATGCCACAGCATGGCAAAGTTATCACGTAGTCAGTGGAATTTCTCAACATCTACTAGACTGCTTGGGACAAAATTTGGTTCAGACATTCATGTTGCCCACAGGATGACTCCTAATCACTTTAATGAAACCATTACTTTTTTCTCTAGAACCAGAACAAGTTTGGCAATTGCAGTTTTAAGTGAAATATCTTAACAACTACTGGATGAGTTGCCATGAATTTTGGTTCAGATGTTCACGGTCCCCTAAGGAATAGCTCTGAAAAACATAATGTGTTATTGTTGACTAACGCTGCATATAGTGGCATGCAATATACATCAGTACTCTGGAGACACTGGTATACTTGCCTCTTAAAGGGATAGTAGTGGATTGGTTGTTGTTTTGTGGTGGCTTTTTATTTTTTATCGTTTTTTTATTGTTGTTTTTTATTGTTTGTTGTTTTTTGTTGTTCAGAGTCTGGACCTTGAGTCTGCAATAAAGTTTCTAAGGACAAAGTATCACATTGTAGCTCATAGGTTACATGTCTTTGCAAAAGTGATTATGCTGAGACCAGATTGTAATTGCAAATTTCAAAAGGAAATATAAATACCCCACCAAGAATACTGCACGGAGCTAAGCAGCAGGTGTAGCAGTGACAGCCTGTTTTTCAGCTTTAATGTGAGTACAGCCTTAGTGTGTATACCTACAACATGGCCTCAAGAATATTTCATTGTCATGAGCAGGACAGAAAGCATCCTGTCAACAGGATGACAATGACTTGGTTAGGTTGAGGGCAACATTGTTCATTTAGAACATATTCAATAATAACCACATGTTTAAGGTTAGGGACAAATTCTACTTGTGTAAATAAACAGACAAACAAAAAGTTTACAAGTTTGCTGTATTTAATGAATACAGAATTTTAGCTGAAGTTCTGTTGGCCCATCCTGGATAATAATAATAATAATAATAATAATAATAATCAGGATAATCACCTTTATTTGGCCAAGTATGTTACACACACACGCAAGGAATTTGTTTCTGGTACAGCCATCTGTGGCGCCAACTCAACTGATGGTTCTAACCCTTCGGGGGCAACTTGGGTGTTCAGTGTCTTGCCCAAGGACACTTCGACACGTGGACTGCAGGTACCGAGAGTCGATCCCATGACCCTCCGGGTAGGAGACGACTGCTCTACCTACTGAACCAGTTGCCCCACCCACCCAGACTGTGAGCAGACTGTGGTTTCTCACTGATCTCATCATATTTTATACCCCTTTACTTTAGTCTTCCCAAAACAAACCTCTGAGTACTTTAACATTAGAGGTGGGGGTACTTTCTTCTGGGGATTAGAAATACCAGTGTAAATACAGTCAGCTACATAAACCCAGAAACCTTTAGGATATCTGTGGCAGACTCTACCCAGTGTGCTAGAACAAAATGTATTTGGAAAAAAAACTCTTTTAGGTATACCATCTAGATGTTTCACAAACTGTGAAATTGTAAAAATATAAAACTATCATACATCATAATATCAACAGGCATTTTCGCTCCCGCAGTTTACACTTACTTTGTTAAAGAGCACTTGTAAATTTTGCATTCATTGAAGGAATAGAAGGCTTACTGCAAGTATACTTTATTTTAACTGTTTTAATAAATCAAAAACTGCACAAAATTATTAATGCAGTTTATGATTATAGGTTGAAAAGGCTGATGGCATCTTGGGAAGGTACTAAGTCAAACCAGTCAAAAGGTGGCATTCATCCGCCTACTTGAAAGCCAGGAGGTGAATTAAAGTACAAGTCAGTGTAAGACAGAGAGAAGACTGATGTCTAAACAGCACCAAGCAGTGTGAAGACAGAGCTAACTGAGCAGTGATAGAGGAGAGCTAGAAGAAGAGTCAGAATTCTGGATAAAACAGTAGTAGACAGCCTGGATGGAGTTGACAGCTTCATCACACGTCTCCTCAGAGACATAATCAGTCCTCCTTCGGTTTGGCACTCGCTGCTTATCATACTAGTGGGAGCCATGACCCACCAGCCTTTACGGTGTAGTCAACTGGCAAATAGAAAGATAGGTCCTGCCTGCCTGCCTGCCAATGTCTTTTAATGAGGGCGGAGAAAGATTGGGGCTGAGGCCCTTTATAATTACTTCTCCAATGATCACCCTATTTCACCATATATACCAGATCAATAACACAAAACATGGCCTTGATGACTTACAAAGTCACTTAATCTCAGTTGATCCTGTCTTCACTGAGGGAGGATGGGAGGAGGCCTTTGTAAAGGGAGGAAATGCTGAATGAGTTGGGGGTGGGGGCATAAGGGAAGAAGAGCAGAAAAAATATATGGCTTCGATTCATCTCCAGGATCACTATTGGTCAGCTGCAGTAAAACAGAAGTCTTTTATTTTCTTGACTATAACTCATAATTTTTTGTCTGGTCCTGAGACTTTTCTTCAAATGCTCTAGTATAACTACAAGAAGGCACCACTGATACTTGTGTACATGATTATTGTACCACTGAAAAAGAAAAAAAGTTTACATCTGCTCTAAAAATATAATAACATTAGGCATAAACACAAATGGATGGCAATCATATACTGCAGAATTAAACTGCAGATTATAAAGTAAGTGGCTGAAAACAGGCAGTCTAGCTGCAGAAAAAGTTTGGAGTGAGTGAAAAACTTGTCGGAGAATGGCACAAAGCAGAGGCAAATCTTAATAATAAAAAACATACAAGTAAACAAAAAAAGCAAAGCAGGCTAATCATAGTCTGAAAGCTTGGTGTCTTGAACTGCAGAAATAAGTCCTCAAATGAGCCCCTGAACAGCGAGCTGGTGGCAGACGCCTGTCAACGGCTCACATACATGTCTATGCACATGACCCATCAAGATGAATATTAATGATTTTTCTGGTGGACCTTCATGCAATGCAACCACTTATCAATTAGGCAGTTAAGCCTTAAACCTGGAAGAGTTTACCGTGTGTCATCAAAACAATTAGAAAGATATCATAAACACACAAACCTCTAAATAATAAAGCACTACTGCATCTCAATGCCAAATTGCAGTGTGGCTCAGCACGTGTAGCCATGACTCCAATCCACCATTCTGATCAGTTCATGCAGCCCAACTGGTTCAAATCTTCATGAATTAGATGCCAGGACAAACATAACTCCAAATAAAACATGTCAGAGTCAATGACATGATGAAGGCGGTCTGAAGACTGGCCTAAGAGTAGATTGTTTTTTTTTTTCTCACACAGTTATAGATTGTTTACTCCACATATCATCTGGAAAAGACAGCATTAATTAGTGAAAGAGCAGCATCCACCTCTGAACAAGAGCAGTGCACCTGATGGGTAAGACACTCCATTGAACAGTGGTTCTACCTGATAATTAAACAGCAGTGATCTGGTGAGCAATACCTGCAGTGTTATACAAGACCTAAAATACTGTATAACCCTAACAAACATGCCTATTAATACATGCACTGTATTTTCCTTCGTATTCCAATTTGTTGTCACTCTGACCCCTATTTTCAGAATATGCATGAATGATAAGCAATCCATTTACATCACTGTTAGCCACTGTTTCAGCTCAAGCAGAAACCACTTGTCTGGCAAGCACTAATTACATCCTTGATTAGGAGAAGCAGCAATTAAAGAAATAATGCACTCAGTAAGAGGCAGGAGAGGTAACCCCAATCCCCTGCCGCTTTGTTTGGAGGTACAAAGATGTTCACTGCTGACTTAGGTGTATGTGCATGTGTATGTGAGACACAGAAAGCAAGCATTTAAGTTGTGAACATTAATTTTTATATTCTCATATTATTTTCAGAGAGTGTGTGTGTTGGTGAGTATCTGCTGTTCTGTGCAGTGTGGTCTGCAAAGCCAAAATATGCAGCTCCATGTAAGATAGTTCCATATAAACAAATATTCATCTGTAGGCCAAAAGGCATTTGTCTGTCTTTCCCGAAGACTGGATGAGCTGCTATGAATAATCTTGTATACATCAATGAACAACTTCCTAAAATTGCAGATGAGAAGATAGTCCATAAGCCAGTTAAATTAAATGTGGCTCTTTTGAATGAAAGGACACAAGGAGGGTACACTGGGTAATGTGGGCCACCTGGGACTTTGTTATAACCAAACCTTAGCCTGGATTTGCTGCCTGCCTGTTTCTGACCCTTGCTGGTTGTGTGACTACATTTCTGCCTTTTTATCCCATTTACCAAAAATCATTAAAGGTAAATTAATTAAACTGTAACTTGTCTGCCTCCTGAGTCACGTACCTAAGTCCTTGTTCTGAAAATGCAAAGTGAGTTCTTGAATTTTTTTTATTAAAGTGTATGGATTTTAAATAATAAAGTCACACTTTATATCTGGTAATATCTGCATAATTGAGCTCTGCACAAGCAATTCATATGTTGACTTCTCTCTCTTATAACCATTTCTGTATATTTTTTATGTTTTTTTTAATAATACACTACCAACTTCCATAAAATGAATTATTAAAAAAAAGAACACTATCTTACTGAAGTGCCCTCAGGCTTCTTGTACATGTTGCCACAAGTCCAAATCTAGATCCATTTCATTTAACATTCTTGTAGATGACTGTAATAACAAATTGCCTATAGTCTTTAATGCATTTGCTCCAGTAATAATTATAAAAAACTATTAAAAAGAGAATCATACATTGCATAAAGGAATGGTCCAGCATTTTGGGAAATATGCAAATTTACTTTTCTCCCAGAGTTAGATGAAAAGCTTAATACCACTCACCTGTCTATGCATTTAGAATGGAGCTAAAGCTATTAGCCTAGCTTCACATAAAGGCTGGAAGCACGGGGAAGCAGATTTATGCAATAACTTCTTTTTGGTCAACAACAGGTGATTGCAATGACTCCCGAGAGTCATGTTCTCATAGCGACAAGTAACCAGTTAGGATGTTGCGCAGAAGTACTGGCAAGATGAATAATGCGCTACAGTACTTGTCACAACACAGTTTCAACATGTAGCCTCCTTACTTCATTTATTTAAACAAATTAAAATACATTAGGAGCATTTTTGGACAGAGCCCGTCTTTATGCTGCTCCAGGTGTTATCACTGCATTAAAAACTCATTAATACAACATAGCATCCTGAAAGTTACATTTAGCAATAATGTTTGAAAAGAAATGTCCACAGCTTGATTTTGTTTTTCACCATCAATGACTGAGACAAAATGGGAAATGTTTCCTTTTTCAGTGACACAAGCTCCAGTCAACAGATCCTGCCCTTTGTCTAGAAGCCATCCACCCTCACCATTTCTTTAAGAGTTTTGTGAGGCACAGTAACATACTGAAGTACTTCAGTCCCTTAATTAAGTAAAAGTAGCAATACATAATATAAAAATACTCTGTTACAAGTAAATGTCCTGCATTCAAAATGTTACTTAAGTAAAAGTGTAAAAGTAGTAGCATCAAAATGTACTTAAAGTACTAAAAGTAAAAGTACTCATTATGTAGAATGGCACATTTAACATTAATATGCAGTATTTTATATTACTGGATTATAATTAGTGGTGTATTATAGCCGTCCCTGGCAGGCTAGTGGTTGGCTCTCTCGCTGCTGCGGCCTGGGTTCGAATCAGGGTTGCGTCAGGAAGGGCATCCAGTGTAAAACACATGCCAAATGTCAACATGTGAGTCGTCAGTGTGACGAATTGCTGTGGCGACCCCTAAATGGGAAAAGCCGAAAGTGACTTTCTATTGTGTTAATCAAATTAATGTTACAGCTGGTAAAGGGGGGAGCTTTATGTACTGCTGGGTATCGTTTGACTTTTCCACCAAAGATCAGCAAAGTCTTATTAATATATTGTTATTTTTGTATTAATATGTTTCAAAAAATTTACTAGTAACTAAAGTTATAAAACAAAAGCAGACTAAAAAGTACAATACTTGTTTCTAAAATGTAATGAAGTTGAAGTATGAAGTACTCAAGTAAAGTACAGTTACATCAAAACTGTACTTAAATACAATACTTGAGTAAATGTACTTAGTTACTTTCCACCACTGAACATACTGTAGTCTTTATAGATGGGAAACAGTGTTGCCAGTAAACATAATCCAGCAGCAATTAGACTTCCTTCAAAATGACAAAGCCAGCATTGTAAAGCACAAGCTGACACATAGGGTAACATAGCTCTGCATTTTACACTGTGTTCGTTATTTGTATGCAGACCACTTATCTTTTATTTTGTCACATTAGACCACTGCACAATCAGAGAGCAGTGCATTTGCAAAAGGGTCTTGAAGGGACTGGCAGCAATAGCAGCTTCCAATTTAGTTCAACTTTACATCCTACAAATGCTAGATGTTCCCTCTATCATCAAAGACAGACATGTGTCCTCCAAAGTGCTTGAAGACAGGAGAGGAAATGACAAAGCCACTTGCCCAGTATGCTAATTCAATTCTAACAATTTAGTATTCCCCACTGCTGCTTGAAGGATTTCCCCCCTAGATTAAAAAAAAAACAAAAAAAACAAAACATGATTGTGCCCCTACACCTGATTTTCTGAAAACTTAAAACTCCTAATTAAATCCTGAATCACCTGATGCAGCATCGGCAGCACGTGCCAGGTATTAATTCCACTAATACAGAGGGATGCTGGAATATCACTGGAGGATATTGGAAAATAATTTGTTGCTAGGTTATTCATTGTGGAATTCATTAAAATCCAATTTTGTGAGATTGAAATAAAAACCATTTGAAATAAAAGCCATTTGCCATGATAGACCGGCATGCTACACCAGCATATATGAGAATGTGGGGGTGGGTAAGGATAAAAATATGCAGGATGATGGGGTGGGGGGGCTAGGCTAACAAAATAACAAAGAAAGGAAGGAAGGGGAGGAGGACAGAACTAAAAACAAAGAGTAAAACTAACACATTTATCTGGGTTCTTGCATTTTTTTAAAAGAGAGGGTTACTCAGGACATTTCCTGCCATCTGTGCAATGCATTCTGGGACAGGCTTTAGACTAATGAAAGGTTCTTCTCTCAGTACGTCTTTGAGATGTTACCATGCCTCCCCACCTCATACAGAGCAACACCAGCAGACACCTGGTTCTATTAGCCACCACTTCCCCACATTAGCTGCTGTACATGCTCCTAATTGCAGTAACGGTGGGACTGCATTTAGTTCATTAGCATGCTGCGCCATACGCTCAAGAATAAAGGCAGAGAAGCACACGCTGCTGCTGTAATTAAGCCAGAATGGCTGTTTTGTGACAAAGATGCACAGCCTTGCAATTAAATCAAAGAGGTTGCCTGTACTTGTCAGAGAATATTCTTTCACCGGTATGAAAGCAGAAAGCAGTACAAATATTTTTGGATCTATGGTGCCTAATGCAAAGACATCACCTATAAATGTATATTCATGATGAAATAATACAATACAGATAAGTGGCCAGAAATGTTTTCAGTATCAAAAGTGAAAAACATCCATCTAAGACTGAGTGGTCTCCAAACCATACCTCTTCAGTGGAACTCCAGGAAACAGTAAGTCTACTGTTAGTCTATTATTATTAAGATGGATTTAAATGAATCTCATGTCAGGTTGTCCACATTGTTACTATATGTCTCTAATGTTAGGAAGGAGCCTCTATTATATCAGTGTGAAAGGCCAGCCTTGAATATTTAACAAGAACCAATCATATCGGCCACTGTATATTCATCTAATCCATCAGAAATATACATTTTGAACACACTGGTGAGTGGGTATGAATCACATAAACAGGGAAGAATAAACCCATACAAGAGAAACAATGTCTGTTTTGATAAACTGAGATTTTTGAGCTGTTCTAGACTGACAATCAATGTGGTATATCTTCATCAGTCCAAAGTGGTGGTGCCACATCTGTCAATTTTGTTATGAAAAAAAAGTGCTAGATTTATAATTGATACTGACTAAAAAGGAAATTCATGAAGTGGCTGAATTTAAATATCTACTGAAGGTGACATTTTGAATTCTAGACTCAGGTTTGATGCTCATATTAGGAAAATGTCTAGAACTACCAAGACAAAATTAAACTGCTTTCATATGATAAGGCCATTTATATCTATTAAAGTAGCCCAATTGTATATGCATGCTATGATTTTTTTTTGTATGTCCTGCTCTTTGATCATCTGGGGCCAGGCCTCCCAATCAATAATTAATGTCATTATATAAACAATCCTTAAAGGTAATGAATCAGAGACCAGTTAAATGGCATCATGTTGAATTATTCAAAAATATCATTTGCTAGGTTTTGACAATTTCCTGAAGATTTCATTTGTCAGAACAATATTTAAATGAATAAGTGGCCTTGACATACAGTAATATGTCAACCGATTCAAAGATATAATAGTGCCGTTGTCAAGATGTTACATTTGGTTTCATCTGTTCTCATTTAAGCCCATTTTGTCTGTGAAGCTATTTGTTAGACGTTTGAACCTGTTTTTCAAAAGCCTAACCAGGGTCGGGGGCTAAATGATGTTTTAGCTAGAGGCCCCATAGGCACTACATCGGCTGACTGAGTGTGACAATGTTTAATTGCATGTGTCCCTGCAAAAATAAACAAATGAAATAAATAATGAGATACATGTCAACTGATGGCTAATTTATAGCCTGTGTCAGAGTCTCACTGTGGAACTGTTGCTCTGACTCACGTCAACAGACCAACTAATGATAATGCTCCATGAAACGAGGAAGAACACACTGGTCAAGGCTGCCACACACAGTACATGTAACACAGATGCACTATAGATTCCACGCTGATGTGTGTGCGGTATGTGTTCTGTAACATGACTCATAACTGTTTGACATGCAGTGAATCTGCGCAGTATGAGCCCTGTTCCTTATTTACAGCTTGTCTAATCATATGACAGCTACTGCTCCTGCCTTCGTTGCCAGGTTCCTGGTTGTTACTAATTACTTTGGTGCATCTTGAAAACGAGATGATGCATCTCAAAGGGTTTATCTTCTAATTAAATTTGAAGGAACCAATATAAATAAAGGCCAAAGCTACAAATATATGACACAGTAATAAATCAGTGCCATGCAGAACTGGAGCTGAGTGAATGTGAAGAACAGCAGTAAGCTCAGTTGAATGGCCGCCTGCACAGCGACCACCACCTCGTCCGTCTTGTGCTGCTGAGGATGCTGTGAGTCAAGTGAACTGAAACACTTGTGTCACTCAGTCAATTTCCAGTGGGGTCAATCAGAGCAGACTGACACCAGGTCAGCACTACTCACGCACACAGCTCTCTCAGGCCTTCATTAATATTATTTTCCTGCCAAGCCGTGTCACTGGCTTATCGCTCTGCTCTACACTTCACATTTCAATGAGAGTTACCTTGTGATTTTGGCAAAAAAGATTTATTTTTGATGAAGAGCTTTGATATGCACATGAAAGCTTGGGTGGAAAATGAAGCAGAGCTGGTACAGGTCCACCACAAGCCTGAGGTCTGGCTGCAGGAAACAAATAAGGAGACATCATAGAGCTCTAATTTTCACATGGAAAGTTCTATTAGAAGTTCTCTTGTGGTGTACTGCAACAGTAAAATGTACTTTTACAAACATTTGTTCTTTCTGAATTTGCCGTTTTTTTTTAGAAATTGTCTTAGAAAGTGGTCTGTGGATTATAACAGCTGTAATCCACTGAAAATCAACTTTCTATTGCTTTTCTTTTTCAGAAGTATACATCAGCGGTTCGACTGCTGAATGTGTTTTTCTACTTTCCAGACAGCTCAGAGTTTCATTTTAATTTCAAAATCTACTTTCAGAAACACGTCTCATTGTGAATATATGCCAAAATCTGTTGTGTCAAGGAAGCTGAACAGTCTGCTGCTGAATTATGATGCATTCATTTTCTAATTTTCTTATATCCATTGCTGATATGAAAGTTGGCTAGTGTTATATTGGTCCCAAAGTGTTCAGCATTAAAAAAACAAACAAACCCTACCCTCTCTTCACAACAACACACTTTACTGCAGCTGATTACATTTTCATAGCAAACTGTCTGTTTTCCATCGTCTATTTTTATTTCAGTTTTCTAATTACCATTTTCTTTCATAATACCACTTTTTTAAATCTCAAAGTGTCAATCAAGAAGAATGAAATGGCAACAAAAATAATAACTATTATTATCTGCGCAGATGCAGGTCCAGGTCAAAGTAAAAAAAAAACAAAAAAAAAAAAAAAAAAACAAGACATTTAGGAGATACTTAGGCATCAGCTGTGCTATAGTAAATCAGATGGATGTTGATCTTTGCTGAAGTGTCCAATTAGAGGCATTATATTCTTTGGAAATGCAGACTAATAATATACACAAGTGTTTCTGCTCATGCCTTCCTTAATGTGAAATTTCACAGCTAAAGGGTTTGAGGTAACAAGTTGTGCAGTTAGAGCATGCTAAACGGTAAGTAGAAAATATAAAAAAAAGCACTTTTACTGCTCTGATTTACAGCTTTGCTATAAATCTGTCACACTAATCAAACACTGGGTTAAAATCATAATAGGGAAGACTGTTTAGGCTATATGGAAACATAATTTCTTATGGATACAACAAAATATTATGCAAACAGTTAAAATAAAGTTGCTTTCTTGTCAAAAATTTGATAGATAGACAGACAGATCGGTAGACAGATAGATGTCTTGTCCTTGTCATGTTCATGTAGAAAGCTACTCCAGGGCATCACAGGTTGAATGATTAAACCTTAGCAAACTCTTAGACTCCCTATAGACGTGTTTACCATAGTGGACAGTGAACCACTTGCTCTGGCTGGTTTATGCCTTGTTCTGATGAAACCTCGCTTGGCTGTGTTAGTATTGTGCTGTTGGCAAAGAAACCCTTGAACCTGGCAGTATTAGTGCATTGCTCTCCTCTGTGCAGCTCCATAGCACCACATAAATCAGACCCAGAGTTATTTGTGGAGTCGATCGTTCCTCCCTGACACCTGAACAGCCTAAAAAATTCAGTTTGACCTGAGTGAAATTAGCCTTTGATACATTGCTACATGTTTGAGCCTTGACTAAAATTGATTCAAGCCCATTTAAAAGTTATACGGACCTGGAGCTGTGTGCCGCCGCTAGAGGCTGCTGTTGCACCATGCAGCAGCCTTGTTTGGCCGGAGCTGTCAGAGGCGTGGGAGGTCTCTGTCAGCGCTCATCTTGCCTGCCTTTCTATAGAAGCACAAGTTAATGAAAGTGGGGAGAGAGATTATGTTGAGCATTACATTTAATTGGACATCTTTAAATAACACTGGAGCATGTGTGCCACTGACAGTACGTGTTTGTGTGCATGGTTATGTTCACTCACTGACTGAATGGACAGTGTACTCAGGGCACATTGTCTTGCATCAGAACGTGATAGGTTGCATGTTATCTAACATGCATATATGTGTACTTAAGATCCTGTAAGGCGTGTTTGTGTGTGTGCATACCGGATCATTCTGTGCAACTTAATTTCTTGTTGTGGACATTGTGTTGGTGCAGCAGCAATAAAAGTAAAGATAAGATAAATGTGAATAACAGTGGTGTCATATGAACATATGTAATGGCTCTAAGCACAAAGTGAGCTCAGACGTAGGCTGCCGTTGTGATTTAACATCTGTTGCTGCTCTGTGCTTTCCTCTCAAATGTATGTATCATGTCATGTGTCTATGTATTTTATCATTCACTGAATTATTAGCTGTGTTAGGTGGTTTGAATCCTTTGTTGACCAGTTGTTGCAGCTTGTGACTTGTGTACAGATATGTTCTTCCTATTGGGAGTTTACAGGAAAAAAGACAACGGGTAGATTTTGATTTAATTAGCAACAAGTTCATCCTCAAATTTTAGCACAACTTACTGTTTGAATCAAATGGTGCAGCTATTCAAGTCTCGTTTCACAAATACATTTGCACCTCAGAGGCTGAAACTGACTTCCAGGTACCATAGTTATTGTATATGTACCAGGCAGACATCAGAGAGGGCTGCTCATATTGAGAGAAGGCGTGTCAGTATACTCTGTGGTGTCTTTGGTCAGAGGGAAAATGGACAGAGTAAGTGCTTTCTGTGAGGATATCACAGCAGAGACATGGGGGCGGACAGCGCCAGCACCCTGGGGGGTGGTTAGAGGTCGCAAGATACATCTGAGGGTTTTGACATAATTACCAAGACAAAGCAGATACAGTACATATTGTAGACATAGAGAGTTACTGTAGCTAGTTACTACAGCTGATGGTTGTAGATTAATGGATATTAGTCCAAGAAAAATATTTCAGAATTATTTGTTCCAATATTTCCATAGTCATTGCTTTTTTAACTGTGAAGAACAGATCTATCCATCTGAAAAGTTGATCACAGATACCAGAGGTCCTTCAGGTGGTCTGGTCAAGAAATAAGCGGAATTTGAGGGTTTATATGTCACTACATGACAATTGGAGAAACTGAATGTATGATGTAAATGAATGCGCCGGTGGACATTATGATGAGATTGTTTTCTCTTCTAAAAATAGACTAATTTGTTTGAAAAGGCTGTAATTCAACCATACTGTGAAACAGAGAAACTATTATTTCATATGGCTCTTTTGGTAGATCCTTGTGTGAGACTTCCTAAGGGAGGTCAGCGGTTCTGTTTGAAGAGGACTCTTTTCATCCATCTCTCTCTCTCTCTCTCTCTATTGATATATAGATAGATATATACAGTATGTAGATATAGATAGATAGATACAGTATATCCATGTGTGTGCGAGTGTGAAGAATATTTTGTTTGTTTTGTGAAGCTCTGGCTTGTGGCTCGAGGACTAGCTGATCGATTCCATCTCATCTCTTTTTCCCCAAACAGACAAAAGTCTTAGCTTTAATTGCTACAGCAATGAGGGACACACACTGGGTAGACCTTTAATGCTGCTGCCTGTCAGTATCTCTGTTTTTTCTATTACCATTCCTTCTCTCTCTCTGTTTTACCTCTTCACCAGGGAACCTGTGGGTCCAGAAAGACCATAAGAAATCAGGGAATTTCAGTTATTCACATTTTTCAAGTGTTGCCATTATGAAGGCTGTATTTGAAATTTTATAATTTCCCCTCAATGCAACACATTAAGTACCTGCAGCTCTGTGAGAGTGCTAATCTCCAATATACACCTACAGGGCAAACACAGCCTTCTACAGCTGAAGCCAGAAACCAATTACAACACAGACTTTAACACGCTAACCCTTAAACACTTCTACAGACACCTGGTCTCCTGTTCTGTTCTGTAAGGCTGCATTCAGGTGGTATCACACAATCTGTAAACACAAATAACTTTTTTATTAAATGCATTTGGTTTTACTGCCATTGCAATCACTGGGCTCATGTTGCATAATAATGAATCCAGTAAGACCAAATGGGATTAAAGGCAGAACTGGTATCATAGCATTATTCAGTATCAAATATCAAGACACAAAAAAGTTTGATAGGTGCATTCTTAGCGGTGAATGGTCAGCATAAATGCATTAAGACAGGGGTGCTCTTATTAAACACCCACAGATGAAATGGCTACAGTTGATTAGATAAGCCAGAGTCTTCTTAAATTAATGAAATAAAGCACACAAGTGCACTGTTTTGCTGCCTTATAATGTAGCTAGCCACGCAGTTAGCAAGAAATTAACGTAAACACTATACACTGACAGATTTTATGCTTATGAAAGAAACGCTAAAAGGGAACTTACAAACAGTTAGACATGTAACTTGATAGGCTATAAAATAATTAAATAAATAAATAAATCATACTTAACAAGCAGATAGTTAAGTTCCAACTGCTACTGTAAGATTGGGAAGCATGTTGTAAACCATGACCTAAACAATGACACATGACTCTGTGTGATGTGATTATAGAACTAGAGCAGTCACACACTGCTTTATGTGGAAATGTGCTATTAAGAACAAAGTGCCATCTCATGGTGACACCATGCAAATGAATGGCTTGTGCTTGAACGGGCATGCTTTCTGTTGAATGTAGAAACACCTTATCAGGCAACAGGGGAAGGGGGGCTGCTGGAAGCTGACTGGGAACTGGCTGACAGCTGAATGCTCTTTAGCTGGGAGCACCAGTCTAGCTCTAATGAAAGATGAAACCTAAAAATGGAGGTCTTTTGTTGTTCATACCCAGAACATCACATCAGTTAAAGCGGTACATTCTTGAGCAGTGTGTGTTCCACATAAAAATGAATAAAAAAAACTTAGGCCACATTAGTCTTAATTTATAATGTATGTTCTTTTCTAGATACTCAACATGGAGTTTATGTTATTTTTTTCACATGATACTGTACAGTACACACTTTCGGCTTTTCCCGTTTAGGGGTCGCCACAGTGAATCGTCACACTGATGACTTGCATGTTGACATTTTACACTGGATGCCCTTCCTGATGCAACCTGGATTCAAACCTGGGCCGCAGCGGTGAGAGCGCTGCACCTTAACCACTAGCCTACCAGGGATGGCTTGAAAATTTTCACATGATACTGTATTGATATTATATACAGTGACCGTCAGTCTATGCAGCCTGTCTGAAGTCTCTCCAGGTGATGGACCTCCATCTCCTGCCAGCCACAGGTGTTGCTGCAGCAGTCAAACCTGAACAGAGTAGGCATACGTGTATTCATCAAATACACAAAAGGATCAAAACACCCAGACTATAGTTATTGGCCTTTTCTACACCGAGGAACAAGAGGCCATGTACCACAGGGCGATCTGACAAACAGCAACAACACTGACATTAGCTCACTGCCAAGGAGAGCGCATGACACGAGCCTGAATTCATGAGTAAACAAGATTTTACTCTGCAACAACAACAACAAGAACAAAGAAATGCCACCCTCACTGTCAACTGTTTGACTAAATTGTCAACAACAACAGCAGTGTTGCCGGTGTATCCCTGACACAACTGTTTGCAGACAAATCTTCCACACCATACTAGTTTCTCTTGTCCCTCTCAGAAACATAGTTATTTCTATTTATTTATTTTACTTACAGCCCTGTTTCTCAGTGATGGCTGGTCCAACTCCAAGATAATAAATTACCCAGAATAAAGTGTAAAAAAACTGTAAAAACAAGTAAAACATGTCCAGTTTTAGATGCACAGCTTCAATACAGGACACAGATCTAAGCTATGTCAGGCTGGAACATACATAATCTACTCTGGTATCAAAATAAATTAAAAACAAAATGAGGCAAAAAAAAAAATTCACGTTTTTAAAAAATTATTTTTAAAGGAGTAATTTACAAAGTCAGAAAGCATAGCCCCCTCTTGATATTAAAATTAATTTGTTAAAACTTAGTTCTGCCTTACAAAATATAATGATGAGTATTTTGAGTGGATAAAAATAACTACCATTTCAATTATGGTACAAAAAAGTATTGTATATATGGGCTCCCTCAGTGAGTGTGTCCTGCCTCAGCTGATCCCAGTACTGGGCAGTGTATTTCAGGCAAAAACAATCTCTCTTCCAGGTCAAACCCTCCAAGCTACAACCAGCAACCTTTAGTTTCATTTAAAGGTAATTCTCTGTACAATTCCCTGCTCTGTGCCTGCGTGCACACTCATCGTCTTGCTAAGGTTTTTCGCTCTGCCAAGATTACTGGGCCAGCCTTTAAGAGCACACCTCTTTCTACTTCCAGTCCCATTCCCTCCCATTAAGCCCAGAGAGTCCGCAGCTACGCTCGTCTCCTCTGCAGGCTATTGATCAGCGTCAGTGTTGGCTGGCTAGGACTCATCTCCAACAGATAGATCGGGAATGGGCTCAGCCACAGGCTTTTCATTAAGAAAACACCACAGACGAATGGCAGGGAAGAGGTAAAGGGCATCAGGGCTAAGAGACTGATAATCAAACTTGATGGTTCTCTGCCAGCTTGTCCTCTGTCCTTCCTGTCAGTTTATTAGTCAGGCTGTTTGTCTGTTTATTTTGACTGAGGCAACGGGTGAGAAACGGTTGCTGAAAATAAAGGCATTCATCAACGTGTGGAAAGCTGCTGAAAACATTATCAATGGCAAGAAAGAAAGACAATTTTCTTTCTCTTTGAAGGTCTATCTTTTCCCATGCAACTTCAAACATTTCCGTGCAGATGAGAGTTTGATTCAAACAGATCAGCTTGGTGGCAATCCTATAAACACTGTGCTGAAAAGGGGGGAAAAAACTAATTTCATTGCAGGACTAATCCTTAATGACGTTGCCTGTATCAGATTCTCCATTTTATCACAGCCATCGTGCCACACACTGGTAATAGACAGATAATAGATGAAAGCTGAAATCTGACCCTGCAGAAGATGAATGTTTAAAAGTAATATAGACAGGCAATGTTGACAGCAGTAAAACAGATATAGCAGTGCTTCTTTTTCTGAATCTGCTTGAGCACTTCAATAAATTCCTTTCAGGGAGAGTTAAGCTGCTTGGGATTACTTTAAATCATTTTCTATTCAAGTGAGAACAAATGTAGAAAAGGTCCGATATTTACACTAATACAGTTGATCAAGGAAATGACAGATTGGTCATTGGTATAACTGGGACACTACACAAACCAATGGTTAAATGTGAAACAAAATAAAAAGAACAGGGAAAGAAAGAAAGAGCAAGAGATGGAACTAGAACAAGAGGGAGAAAGAGATGTGGCTGTGTTGTGCTGATCAGCCCCGTCAAGCAGACTGAATGGCCCAGCATGGTTCTGTGGCTGTCCCCTCCTGTGTTCTCAGCCTGTCTCCCTCCAAAGATGACTAAAGTCGGTTCAGTCCTGTGACTCTGCCCACTCGCTCAGTGTTTGAATCCTATCTGGTCTGTGGAATTGGCTCAGGCCTACAGAGTTTAATTACCAAAAGATTCAATGAAGCAAAAAGCTGCTATCTTGGTCCGTCTTATAGCCAAATAATCTCTAGTTATATGGTAAATGAGTGGATAGTGAAAAACAGAAATATATTCTTATGCAAAGCGAACTGAACAGCAGTGAAAAGCATCTACTCTACCTTATATATTAAGGTTTTCAGTTTTTGCTGATGCGTCAACTCACCTACACGGTTATTTTTGAGACTGTACAGTAGCACTGCTTTTTATAACAGTTAATGTTCAACAGCCAAAAATATCTTATTAAGCACTGAATACAGAACAGTTATCAGTGAGCTTGTATTTACTGCCTCTGCTGACGAGTAAATCTCATTCATATTCCGGTGTTTTTCGGCTTTTATCAGACTTGCTAATGCTAATGCTAATAGACCTTAGAGTCCAGCTATATCTGAACAGAAAAAGATGTCTTTGTTGTTGAATTTTGTTGGAAAAATCACCTATGTCAACATTATATACCAACAAATCTGTAATAAAACATATAACAAAATAAAAATTTAGGATGTAGTGACACTTTAAGCAATGTACAAGAAGGTCAGGAGCTGTAGTTATGCACATTATTTCAGTAAATGTGTTTTGTTACATTTCATGACTGGCCAAAGGTGCCTGCCCACATGGACTTACACTGCATTCATTTAGAGCATCTCTTATGGTTTGTACAGAATTCCTTCCCTGGGACCAGATTCACCCAATTTACAACACACAAGCTACAGTTTGCAACAAAAGAATCTATATTCAACACACATACATTTAATGAGCCTAAAAAAGTACAGTACTGTAGGAGTTGCAGGGTTGTCTGCAATTTGAGAGCAACAGTTCTTTGTAAAACATAATGAGCCCACCATTCACAGTGTGTGTGTAAGCAGCTTGCATCTCTGAATCAAAAAAGTTGTTTAAAATTTATATAAATTTGTATACACTGACTACTGATATGGAATTTATATTTAAATTGTATTTGTTACCAGCTTTGACCTTACAAACAGTACAACTGAATTTGTGAATTTTGCAGAGCAGACTACACTCAGACAGCATTACTGCACATACACAGGTTTCTACACGAAAATCCTTGAAATGGAAGAAGTGAGAAAAATAAATGAAATACCCATAAATGCTTATCTTTGTAGTCTTGCATGCAAATTTTGTCAGCATCGAAGAGAAAAGAGAATCGAAAAGTGGAGATCAGAGCATTCAGCCCTGCATTTCACTCACTACTCCCTCCCCCATCCTCCATCCAATTGCTTTTTCTTTGTCATCGCTTGGCGTAATCCACCCTGTTGTCTTAATATCAAGTGGAGAGAGGGCGAGATAATAGAGCAACAGGGGAGGAGGAGGAGGAGGAGGGGGCCGCACAGCCCTGAAGACGGTTCTCTAGAGAAAAAGCCCTCCCTTGTGTCAAACACGCAAGAATATTATTAAAAACTCATTCATGCTACCCCCCCCCACACACCCCCCCAGCCAGTACATTTAGTTCCCATGCATAATAGCTCTCATATAAATAACAAAAACCAACACACAGGAGGAGAACTCCAAATGCTTGTGTAATGAATGTGTAGTAGAAGTATTATGTGGCACTGAACCCACCCTCTGCAGCACTTTTACAAAAGTCAGTGCAACACCTATACTACTGACTGACGTGGCTGTTAAAGTGTGTGTCTTTGTGGTCACTGTTGTCCTGCTTGGTGCCTGTGTGCAATATAAAATGCTTATAAGTAGCTGGCAACAGAGCCAGTAGTGATGTCAGACTGTTGTGTTTATTTTTGTGTTCTACTAATATGTTGGTTTAACTGTAATTGAAAAACACAGACGCACACACAAATCATTAGAAATGGAAAAAAGATGTGCTTGCATATACTGTACTAATACAACCATGTGACTATAAAAACACTGAACTTAAAGGTGCATCAGAACTGAATTTGGTGAATTACAGACACAAAAATATAGAGTTTGATTGGAAAGGCACTAGCTGGCAGTTCATTTTTACCACTACATATACACAAACTCTGCCCATCCTGCTCCACTTCCATGGTCTAAAACTGCTGCCTTCTTTCAGCATCTGAGTCCCAGGCTGATTCCACTGCTGCAGTAATTCATGGGGGTATTAGTGTCTTACTGGATGTACGTCTGTGACCAGCATATTACACCTGTCTACCGAGTGTGCATTAAACAGCTTCTAAAGAGTCTGAAATGCAATTTAATATGTCTTCCATAGTAACACACTAAAGACTGACTGACTCTAATCTGTTCAATCAGATCATTGCTTTTTGTAACAACATCACGTCTGCATTCTGCTGCACTTGTTGGTGTGTGTTGCTGTGACCCAGCAGTCACCTATAAAGAACAGTGTGGGTGCTGCTGACCCGCGGTTCATACTCAAGCCTTTACAAAGACACACACACTCTCAGCTGGACCACACTACTGCTGGGTCAGATCTCAAGGATAGTGAGTGAACCCCCTGCTTAAAATTAGATCTGCTGTCTGCATACCAACTGAACGGCCTCAGGGCTTACAGTGTGTGTGTATGTGTGAGGTCTTACTTTACAGTGCAAGAAAATACCCAAAGAGCAGAGAAAACTATTGATGGTGTGATTTAGAAGAAGTCAGTAGACACCTGTGGTTAAAGTGACATCCAGCATCCCTCAGGTCCCCCTGAGCTTGTCAATGCTGGGTCGGAGTGGCAGTGTGGGGGTGCAGGAGGTTGTGCTGTGGTTACTAGTGAGGACATATGCCAGGGCTAATGGCAGCAGTACAGCATGGCTTGAAGTATGGTATTTCTTTTCACATTTTCTGCACAATGCTTTTGTTATCACACTGAACATTTGACACGGATACAGATTTTGGATTCGACTGATGGCCATTTCATCAAAGCTCTAAAACTGCCTCTTTTCAACTCCTGGCACTGTTCATAAAGCTCCAGAAATTCTTTTCTTAACCTACACAAGACATACCCAGAGCTCACATTCATTTCACATTCTATTCATTCAGGCGCTGATTTGTTTTTGTTTTCATCTGCACATAAAAAGCCACTTAACATCTCGTTTTAGATGGAAGCAGTTCAACATTTTCAAAAACTATATTCAAGCCCAGATACACAGAGAGCCCACATAGTAATGTAACTTGAGTTGCCACCAATCCGCTGGAATAAGGGATTGCAATTTGCCTCATATTTTTGTGCAAATTTTTAATGGATAAATTTAGTATCCAGAGAGGTGAAAATATTGTTATACTAAGGAAAACCAAACCAGGTCAGAGGGATAAAGACAGACTCTGCGAACTTAATGCATGTGGAGCAGGTTGCATGGCCCACTGTGGTTCTCTGTGGCCGTCTTCTCCCTGATGTCTGCCTCCCTCCACAGCTAATTACAGTTGGTTCGGTCCAGCACATTTGCACATTCAAAGTGGTATACCTGAGCACAACCCCTGGCACTCCCACAGCACTCTCAGCTCTGACTGTTCCTCCAGTGTCCATCTATATATGGTCCATATAGTAACTTTTTTTCATAGCTTTCAACAACAACTATGTGTGTGCATATGCATATATATGGAGTCCAGGCTCTATAAGAGAGATAAAGAGGGACACCAAACATGATTTAAAATATTTTTAAGTATATTTTATTTAGCAAACACTTATAGTGACAGCATATGAAGCGAGAAAGCAAAGGGTACTCGACAAATCCTCACTATTTGACAGCCTGTGATGAGAACACGTTAAGCTCATACAGCAGTAGTACCATTTAAAATTATTAAAGGAGAATCCTCCTTTTACTGTGTGAGCTATTCCTAAATGATGCTGTAAATTATCCCAAAGAAAATCTAGAATGAGTGTATCTCAGGGGTTTCTATAAGATTAGACGGGGCATAATAATTCACAGGTGCAGTCATCATTTTTATAGCATGCATTTTACCCGAACACAAAACCTTCTGGTCCATCTCCCAAAATCAATTTTTATTTTATGGAGTAGTGGTGTAATGTTTTCTCTGATTATATCTATGCCAAGGTACTTGATGCCTTTCAAAGACCTGCAGAATTTCCACTGATTAAAGAGAGTAGATGGGCAATATCCAGATTTTGGTGATAAGTCAACAGTGTACATTTTAATGCATTTAATAAATTGGATAAAACTTTTTTTTCTGGCCAAGTTAAAAGTATCCTTTTGTAGCTCACAACTGTTTCAAAGTGGGGTTTCAGCCTTGAGTTACTGTACATCATTTTCAAATCTGTTTTTAAGACAGATTTTACTATTAGTAAAGTATCACGTTGGGAGATACAGTATGTTTCACAGAATATAGACTTGAACAGTTTAATGAATAAATGCAATGTGAACAAATCAGTAAATTACATGAGTGATGAAATAATCTGAGAAATGTATAGGCCTTTTTATCATAGCTTTTCAAAAACTTCTAAGGGGTTGGACTGTGCTAGTAGAATTTGGACTCCTGACCTTAGTATTTTTTAAATCCTTTCTAAACGGGCAAGCATAAGGATCTGAATGACTACGACAAGGGTAAAACTGCGATGGCTGATGACTGGATGAGAGCATCTCCCAGTCTGCAGGTCTTGATAGGTGTTCCTGGTCTGCAGTGGTTAACACCTACCAACAGTGTCTAAGGAAGGACAGACGGTGAACCAGCGACAGGGTCATGGCCACCCAAGGCTCACTGATGATGAGGTCGACCTATGAGACTAAACATTTAAATTTCATTCACCCTTTTCAAAAGATTCCATTTTGTTTGAATCTTTAAAATGGCTGAAAATGAGAAATACTGCATACTGTTTTCTATGAAGAGAATTCAGTGGCTATAGTGGTGGTATCACAACTGGAGTGGTGAATGTGTGTAAAGAATGATCTCTAACCACAGTTTTACTCCTGTATCATATTTTTTTTATCCTTGAATGGTCGACACATTCATGCTCTTTCTGACAGTAGAGCTAAGGAAGCAAACAGATTCACAGAAGATGCACAGTGAGCTGCAGACTGACACAAGTGCCAAAGAACTGCTGCGTTGACTCCATATGTTACAGTATTACAGTACGCAGGGGGTCATAGTGTTAAGGCTGATCAGTGTATTATTTCTTCATATCAGTATTTGTTAATATCCCTATAGGACTGTATCAGATAATTTAAAGCAAAATCCAAAATTCCTCTTTTCTTACTTTTTTAACAACATGGAGCAATGGTGCATGTATGCATGCATGCACATACACAGTATTTTTGTTTTTGTTAGTTACTTAGCAGGTCTTTACATTCACTTAAATTACAGTAATTTCCTGGAGACTGACCCTAACTATAACCACAACTTGCCTAACCCAAAAGCATACACTAACCTTAAACCAAGTTGTCTTCCTAAAATTCAACAGTTTACTTTGTGGGGACCAGCATCCGGAAGGTGAGTTCCCACAGTGTTAATGGGCTCCTGGGTTTGGGTCCCCTCAATTTTAGAAGAACTAAGCCATACACATTCACACAGGGAAAAGGTCAGTTATGTCAGTGTCACCTGATCATTTCCTCTAACACTGGGTAGCAACACTGACTGGTAAGTCTGCAGCAGCCCATCCCTCCTTCACCCTTTGCTCCTTTTCTTCCTCACTGTTACTCTCTATCCTTCCCAGCTGCCACATTCCTGTCTCCCACTTAACTCTCCCCTGTTTACTCAGTTATAGGTTAAAGTAAAAAAAAAAGTGAAAGGGAACAAGGACAGGGAAATACATTTTTGTTAGAAGGCACCAAATATCACAGATTCAATAGTTTATTGAACCTTTTTTTCCCTTAAAATCCTTGTGGCCAAATTGTGATACCTTTCTTACAGTTTACTCAAATGGACCAAACACCACATTGTGACTGAAGCATTTTTCAGAGCAAGTATTGCGGTAATATTTCAGGGTGTTTGCGGTATTAATATGTCCGAGCCCTCCAGCCTGCCGCAGTTGATTGAGAGTAGCTCTCTGGTGCTTTAAAGCTAAATGGCTGCTTCTCTGTGGGCACTGTCCGTAATTTTGAAATTCAGCAAGCGCATGAGTTGGAGTGTTTCACAGTCATTACCTGTGACCTTCCTGGTTTGAACCTCTCCAGCTTTTAGATAGGTGGAAATGTGTCAGTGTCACAGTGCACCAGGAGGCTGATTTAATGCCACAGACTGATTTCATACTTACGGGAAATTTGATCAAAATGTCTTCTGTGGATAACTTCAGTCACCAAGAGAAAATATTCTTCTGTACAAAGTAGTTTCTCTGCATTATGGATTCACTTTTTAAACTTTATTCCAGATTTTTTAAAACAAGACAATATTTTTGTAAAAACCCTTAAATTAAAGCTGAAATTTTATACTTCTAAGTCATATCGACTGTTTTATTTCAAATCCACTGTCGTGGTGTAAAGAGGCAAAAGTACAAAAATTGTGTCCTTATCCAAATACTTACAGACTCATAAGTAACTACAGGCCCATCTCAAATTTTCCCTTCATAAGAACTACTACTATAGATTACTGAGAAAGTAGTAGAGTATAACTTTAGCACAGTTCAGTTACAATGCAGAATAAAAGTGCCAGCAACTGCAGGCTAGACAGAGAGGAAAATGTCCAGTTCCCACTAACTGTTAAGATCCATCTCTGCTAGCTATAGTTACAGTTATACAGCATAGTTCAGAAGAAGAAGAGGGGAAAAACAACCCATAACCCTCTGCCTTTTCTGGAGAAGCTGTCGGTTTGTTTCCAACCTGTCTGACTCCTGTCAGCTGTTTGTTTTTTTACTCCATCTGACTTTCAGTGTAAATAGATTAGGCTTTGAACATTAAATCCTACACACATTTATAGATATTATTATGATTAAACATCTAAAATGCCTCTTTTATTCTTCTTTTACATATGTTTCATAAATAATGATATATCCTCTGTGCAAATCCTGTATAATATTACTGCGAGTTATACATTATTAAGTCTTGAGGCACAGTTGTTGTTACAGAGAATCACCACAATACAGCTGCATTGGAGCCACATATTGAAGCCATTGATCTTGGTACTTTCCTTTTCTTCCCTCCATTCTTCTTCATTTCTCTATCTGCTGTTTGAACAGAAGCAATGAATTAAGAGCTGCTTTTATTTCCACTGGCTCCCAAGACTCAGCCTACAGACACCCACCTCCAGTGATCAGCAGTAAATTGATTTTACACTCCAGTAATACCCAGACCGGTCTATAACAGGAACTAGAACTAACTGTAGGTCACACAAATTAATTACTGCAATTAGTTTGCAGACAGTTAGAGAGGGGGAGGACACAGAGATAGAGAACGGCAGAGAGAGACTCGGAGACTTCAACTTCCTCTCCCACACGGTTTGCACCCAACAGAGAAAGCTTAAACTCTGACTAATGATTTCTCTTATTAAACGCTAGAGGAAGGTTCAGTGTAGATGTGTTTAATAGTACTTAACCGTGGGATTGTTTTGCAAGCAGAAAATTTTTTCTGCATTTTCACATGAACATATTAAGTGGCAAACAGGACACTAGACAGCAGCACTTAGCTTAGCCAAGCCAATGGCTAGCCTAGCAAAGGAGAAGCCAGAGCTACAGTACAAGACCCTCCCTGATCATTAGGGGCTTCTGTTTGGGAGCTTTTCAGCTTCTTGGTGAAATACAATAATGGCCACAGACACTTAATTTGAACTTAATTTGAAAAATTCATGCCAAAATACATAAATAAATCACAAATTTTAAATCAGGAATCTGCCTAAATACTGAACAACACTCCGAGTGGTCAGTTATCTTAGCTTAGCATAAAGATTGGAAATGGGGAAACACTCCTACAAATACAAAAACAAAAATTTGTGGTTTTAGAAAGCGATTTGAACGTCAGTGATTTCTAAACAAAGAGTGCATCTATTAGCCCCAGCAGTTCTGTGATGTTTATCTGGTACTGTAAATACAGTTCATGCACGGCTCAATCACCTTTCTGTTTGGCTGATGATAGGTGGACTCGATGTGTTTCTCCTCTCTGCCACTCAATTAATACCAAGAGGTCTGAGTTTTATTTGCACTTGGTGTATACAAGTAACACGTATTTAGAGAATTCAGTTTTTTCAGTTCTGAGTGTTGCACACCTTTCAGAGGATTGTAGGACACACTAACATGATGTGCTGGTGCCAACTGTAATTAAAACAGCATGCTTCATTGTCCTCCCAGATATTAAGCTGTAGGCTACATAAAGTTGACAACTTAATAAATCAAGGCGTATGTATATTTAACTTGTATTTTTACAGTAGATAAGCAAATCTCTCAAAGACGTAGGCATGTTGCAGAAAAAAAAACTTGAAAAGTATTTAAATCAAAATGTACAGATCATTAACACTAACAGCTACAGAAAGTAATTTAATTAAACTGCAGCATAAACTTTCTGCAAAGTCTGCTGGAGATAATGTCCACAGGTTAACAAGCTACTAGGCTAACATGCTAACAAGCACTGCTCCATTATTCTTAAAGGGAAGTGACTAAAACAGAAATTGTTTGGGTCATTTTTACAAATAGAAGCATTTAAATGTGGCTTAGATCAAACAAATTCACAGCAGTAAGTATAGTACGATGACCTCTTCACCTCCCATTCAAACAATGTGCATAGCTTGAATCACTTTATCAAAGCAGCCATGACTGCAGCTGCAGAATAAAAGCGATGAATAATACATTAGGAGTGGAAAGAAAAATATCAGAACATTTTGTCTGCTGTAAAACCAGCTAACAAAATAAATAATTCAAAAATCATTCTTCTATTTCTGATCATTCCTAGTGTTGCAGTGTTTACAGCAGTGGTAATCACAAATTTTTCTGAATGGGCTATAATATATAAGTTCTCCAACACTTGAGGAGCTGCAGTGAAGTGAAATTCTGTACCACTACAATAAGCAATAAGGCCCAATAGATCGATCACTGATAATGTACACTCCATTAGAATGTTCCTAAAAATGTAGAACGTTATTTAAATGCAATATATTAATGTAAGTCAAACAAAACATGCCTTATGAAACATTCAATTGTTTCCTCTGCAAACAAGTCTCCCATTGTTAGCCCTAACTAGGAGTCAAATAACAGTTTGACTTTCAAAAGCATCTCTTCTGCTGCATGACTGTTGTGCAGTATTTGTACTTAGCCAGTCTGAGTAGGACAGTCTAGGTGTCCAGCCCAGTCTTATAGCAGGTGCGCACTCAGTGGACACAGATCAGTTTTGACCACTTTGGCCTTGTATTAGAGGTATACACAAAACTTCCTCACTGAAGGAGCCATCTCCAAAGAACTGGACAAATGCACACAACTGTGCAACATCACGAATGCCAGCGCTCTCGTCAATTGCCAAACTGCAGCACAGAGCAAAGGTCAGATTGCCGTTTAGCTGCCTTGTTGTTAATAACATCAGCATACACCATATTAGCAGATGACTAAAAACACTCCTTTCGCTATATCTGTGTCTGTGATGCAATTTTGTATGTTGCTTGTTAATCAAATTACAAATTCTGCTCAATAATTTTGTTAATTTAACATTTGCCAGCAAATGAGCCATTTGTTACTGGGATTTAATTAGAACACTGAGTTGGTTCAGTCTTATTCTTTCTCAGGTTGCTGCCAGGTGGAAATTTGTTGTTGATGCTGGCATACATTGTTCTAGTATGCTGCTACAAATTACATTGTTTTAAATCAGAGCAGCCTTCGGACTAAGCACAGTGGGTTTTTGCTTTTTTTCCAATGACAGAAAACATCTGTTCATTTGAAAAGTCATCTGTGCTGGTTTTCTGTGGCATGAACCTTTTCTCTTTTTGCTAACTTGTTCTCCCTTGTAATCATTTCCTTGTATGTCCTCTTCATTTTGCATATTTCAACTTGTGTTGTACTATAGGACTTTAGCCAGTTACTTTTGTTTTGCCACAAAGTGATCCATAATGTCTTAGAGCCTTCATATTTTATAGTGGTTTAACCTGCTGACCCCTTGCCAAAATTGGAGTACAACAACAGCATACTGCTCCCAAAGTGGAAGGAAGCAGTTTTTGCCAATCATTCTATAGAAAACCGAAGTGAAACTAGAACTTCTGGATTGTGCTCCTTGAAAAAAGACACCCCATTCAAAACTCACTGAGATTTCTAATCTGGCTAATAATTAAAAATCCAGCCTTGGAACACAGTAGTTTTCAATAGTATGTTGTGAGTTTCACTACATTTGCTAACACTAATAATGGTAAATTCCTTTAAAAAGATGTATTATTGACACTAAAGTAATATTTTAGTTTTTAATTGGCTTTAATGAACTCCATTTCCCAGAAGCCTGACCCCCTAGTGGCTGAAATGTCACCAGCTGATGCTGGTTGTCTTGTGGGAGAATTGAGTCGTAGGTTGGTTATAACTATTACACATGTTCTTACATTTTGGAGAACTTAAAAGTTGAGAGGTGAGACAAATATAAGAAACACACAGTTAATGTTATGCTACTGTACATGGACCTCCGAAGTTCAGAGCTGTCTAGTAAATAACAGTGACGTATCATATGTGTACCATCATGCTGCAAAGTGATCACGGCAATTGTAGTTTTTCCTTTGCTAAAAAAAACAAACAAACAAAAAACATTAATTGTTAATAACCTTGTTAAAATCACACAGGTTCAACTTTCAGCAGTAAGTGTTGTAGTGGTTGTCTTCCATCCATCCATTATCCACACTGCTTATTCCTGAATAGGGTCACAGGGGGCTCGAGTCAATCCCAGCTGACACTAGATGAGAGGCTGGATACGCCCTGAACAGGTCGCCAGTCTATCACAAGGATGACACTTGGAGACAAACAACCACACACACTCACATTCACTCCTACGGGCAACTTAAAGCCACCAATCAACTTAAGCTGCATGTCTTTGGACTGTGGGAAGAAGCCAGAGTACCCCGAGAGAACCCATGCAGGCACAGGGAGGACATGCAAACCCCACAGAGAAAGGCACCAGGTCGGTCAGGCTTGAACACAGAACCTTCTTCTGGTTATCTTACAATATGAAAAAAAAAATATATCTAGGGGAATGTGCTTACTTTTCTTACAATAGCAATAAAACTGCTAAATGAGAGATTGCACTGAAACTAGTGGAACAGAGGGTAACTGGATGTGACAACATGATACGGCTTTCTATAGTGTTATATGGCCCTATATGTATTGCTGGCACAATCCTGGGCCACCATCTGCAGGCTAATGACTAATTATGGCTTAGAGTTTCCAAATTATCCCACCATAGATCAGGCACAGAGCATTGCTTCTAACACTGATAACAACAATGATCCATCATTTTCCACCACCAATTTGTTGGCTCTGATATGATCAAATACAACACAGTGCACAGCACAGACAATCCAATGTACTAGCATCAAAATATGCCCCATGTGTGCTGCTGATTTTAGAGGAAACAAATATTCAGAGCTTTCATGCAGCTCATTGAGGTTTATCAATGTTTTCAATTTCCCATCTATCTATCCATGGAATTGAATTTGGAGCCTGAGCTTGGAGAGTGCTGCTTCTACCACTTGAAGGTAGTAGCTATTGATGTAGGCCACATGCTCCCCTTGCCTCTAGCGAGCAGCCCAATTTTCTGTCTATTTACGCCACAGTTATGACCCCATTGATTTCAAATAGCCCTGCTGCTATAAAGGCTCATCTCTGATGCATGCAGTGACAGCGACTGATCAAACAGCATGGGTGCATCTGATAGCCTCAGTGGGCGAGCTAAATGGGCCAGCTAAATGTGGTTTTTGTTTCTTCTCAAAGGCAGAGTGCGTTCTTATTTGCCAGTCATAGTGTATGGCTGAAGGTGGATCAAAGCTTGATCTTCACTGCACTCTGTTTCTGACACATTATCATCAAGTTCCTTACGCATGACATACAGTATAAGATGAACCAGTATTGCTACAGTAAGTCTGTTTTCACCATCATAATTTGAATAATAAAAATCATTTTATATTCACATTATAACTGGTTGTAGAACTGCTGCCTCTGCCCGAGGAAAATTTTATATTACAGGGGTATGCGCAGTGCTGTGTTTGATTGACAGTAGCTGGCAGGAGCCCTCTGCTCATCGTACGAAGCAAGATGCAAAAGGTACTTAACAGAGCAGCAGTATTTGATGCTGTGGGGCGAGAATGTTGGGATTCAATGCCTAAAATCTACTGGGTGTATAGAATGTAGGAGACTATATGTGATCATTTATCAACATTTGAGTGTGAAACAAGTCCATTTATAGGTGATTGTCTTATTACACCAACTAGTCACAGAAAACTTCTGTTCTATTTGTACCATCAACTCCTGTCTCATAATTGTTTACAAATTCTTCTTCTTACACCATATTCATCTTCTGTGGAGGAGTTAATACTTTTAGTGAAAGGTGCAACATAGCTTATTAGCTACATAGCTTCCTGCATTTTGGACTCCCCTGCTCTTTAATGCTCAGTGACTCAAATTTGTGTGTCAAAGCTCAAAACATTTAAACTTAATGTGTCTGCCCCACAGCACCTGTGACCAGCTGTTAATAATACCCATCCAAATGCAGAATTATGATTCTTTTTCTACAGCTTGTAAACCAAGAGAAGGGTGAAATTATATATCAGATGCAGTAATTGCTGGAAAGCTGTTTGCTTTGCACCCTATTATTCCACCTGAGCAGAGGCGGTGCAGTCTGCTATTTATATTCAAGCAGAAAGATAAAGTGTGTGTGTACACTTTAGCATTCCACAATATTCACACAATCTGAATGCTGTGAGAAGAACAGAAAAAGGGGGAAATATGCTGATTGTCCACTGATATGGAATAACTGCTTTTATTTTTGAATCATTCACCTGCCTTAAGTCATTGGAATAAGTCTTTTTAAATTTAGAATTTCATGTAATTTTTTTTCTGTTTCTTAAGCATGCTATAGCCTATGTCTTTTATAGTAATTTAAACATTATTTACAAAAACATTATATACACAACATAAATAATGCACAAAATGCCAAGGTTAAAATAAAGTAAACTTTAAGAATAACATTTTTATGAAGCAGGCACAGGTTCAATTTACCTTCCCTTGTCGTAAACGGCACTTTTAAATGAAAAGTTTTAATTATCTGATTTTCTTTTGTTCTCAGACCAAAAACAATTCATTTAAACAATATTACAACAGTACTGAATACATGAGGATAACCACTTAAGGTGAAATTCTAAATTTTTCTAATGGCCAACAAATCCCATTAGAAGAACCAAACAACACTGAATGTATCCTTCCATCCATACATCTTCTGTCCCTTCCTTATCTGAAGTCAGGTCAACAAACAAATTCTGCCAGTAACAAAGACTTGGAACAGTTTATCAAATAGCTGCTGAACAAGTGGAACACAAATGTGCAGCAATGAGACATCTTCAACACTTTTCTAGCAGTCAGCTCGCTGAAGTACCCATTTTAGCAGTATAAGTGACGTCCCTGATTTACTTCTAAATCTTTATGAGTGCTTGTTCCCAGATTGTGATTGTTACGCTAATACTTGAGGCATGATGACGCTGACATTTAACCAGTAATAAACGACAGCCCTTTACACTGCAAGTAAGTGCAGTTTTAATTTAATTTAATAATTTAATTTTAATACTTACTTTAGTACTAATTCCTGAAGGGTGCCAAAATGTAGCTCCCAGAACTCATTTCTGAAGCGGACAGAAGGCAGTGAAAACAAAAGCACGGTTCAAGGGTCAAGCGGTAGTTCTCTTACAGGTCAGTAAGTTCATAGAGTGGAAAATGTCTACGGTGCTGACATCATTTCTGAGCATTTTTGACATATGCTTTCTTGTGTTTTAATTTGAGACATGGCTTTCTTTTCTTTTTTTTTTACAGGAAAATCTGTCTGCATTTATTTATTTATTTCTGTATTTATTAATTTGATATTGCACCTCAGGGAATCCATATTATTCCTTACTTTTGTCATTTTCAGGATCTTGCCAATAGATTTCAAGCTATATGCACATTCTTGTCTTATTTGCATATACTAGATTTACAGGATCAACAAAAATTTCTTTGAAATTAAAAAGATGGATTTCCAAATTACATTTCTAGCATAACTGTTTGGCTAAAGACTGGAACTTGCTGTATCATCAATCAAAGTGCAAATTTGATATTGTATATCCGCCATCAGTAATCATGTTATGACACTGCAGAGCTTGTCAGTGAGAGGTACCACCCCTAAACTATCTGCCTCTCTGACTGACACGTCTCTGTGCCTGGCCTGTAATTAGCAGGGACCATATTAATCAGTGTCTTCAAATGCGCTACATCTCATTTTTCTAAAAACCACTCATTAGTGCCTCATCAAACACAAGAACTTATCTTCAACAAACAGGTAAACCATTAAAAAGAGAGGAACTGATGGCTATATAACCAGATGGAAAAGAAAAAGAAAATCAATATAGCAGAAAGGAACACCAAATCCTTTAATTTTATCATCCTTGACAACCTAAGCAATACAGGGCAAAGTGAGCAAATACTGTACATTATACAATGCTGTTTGTCTTTGTAGCGGTTCCTACTTTCCCCCTTCAGTTTCTGCAAAGCTGCCCATCCTACTAGCAGAACTAGCCATTATGCTGAAACAAACTTCTGCACTTTCCCTTTGACCACTGTCTCATTTCTCCAACCAGTGTTGTAGTACTCGAGTCCAGGACTCATGACATGACTTGGACTTGGGCATCGATGACTCTCGAACTTGGACTCGAGCATTGACTGCAGTTGGACTCGGAAGTTGGAGACGAGGAGTCAGACTTTTTTGTAATGGGCCATAATAAATTGGTATAAGATACTGATATTAATACTTGTTCACCAACACCATGCTGTATTGAGCACAATTCCACCAAAGTGTACACTCCGCCTTTCCATAAATGATCTTTATCTATCAAATTGCCAAGCAATATGGTGATGTAATACACTGTTGGAAAGTTTGGAATGTAAAATGGTCAGAGCTATGTGAGTTGTGTTTAATATAGACCTTGATGACTCAGGTAAAAGGGACTCAACTCGAACTTGAAACACTGGGAGTTGAGACTATACTCAGACTCTAGGTTTAGTGACTCATCTACAACGCTGTCTCCAGCATCCATCCTTTATCTACACTGCTCACCCTGAAGAGGGTCACCAGGGGGCTCGAGCCAATCCCAGCTGACACTAAGCGAGAGGCAGGGTACATCCTGGATAGGTCACCAGTCTATCACAGGGCTGACAGACAACCACACACACTCACACTCACTCCTAGAGGCAATTTAGTGTTACCAGTCAACCTAAGATGTTGTTGGACTTTGGGGGGAGAAGCCGGAGTACTCGGAGAGAAGCCATGCAGGCACAGGGAGAACATGCAAACTCCACACAAAAAGGCACCGGGTCAGCTGGGGCTCGAACCTGGAACCTTCTTACTGTGCAGCATACTTAAATCAACCCTTTTAACAGAAACCATCTTGGGAGTGGAATAGAAATACACAAGAATAAGCAGACAAAAAAAGGAGACAGGAAGAAACTGAAACAGATAATAAAAGAGAGCAAGGAAGAGTGGAAAAAGAGTTTTGTATAGCCCAGGAGTCAGGCTGTAATAAAACAGGGTCAGTCTTCAGCCAACACCAATAACAGCGGAGAATATCTACAGAAACATTATAAGGACATCACTCACCATCACCCTGCATATCTCCTGCTATCTCATAATACACACACACACACACACACACACACACACATTTAGAACCTTATGACCTCTCCCACAGAATTACAGAGGTCTTTGTAATCTTGTTGACTGACAACTTTATTTCCAAGCACACACACACTGCTGAGCATCACATTGCATGTCTTGAGGTTATCCATCTGATTTGATTGACTTGTTTTTAATGGTCTTGGTGCATAAAGATGATAGTTCTCTACATTTGTTCTTTCTTCTTCCCATGCTAGAAGTACCTCAAGTTGTTCCATACTCGTTCTTAAAATATAACTGCTCAAAGAACATCACTGTTGAAGTTTTTTTTTTTTTGCACTGATGATGAAGGACTCAAGGAAAATGATACTTTAATGCAATTTTTATAAACTGATAGTGCACAGTTTGAGTAGAATTACATCTCATTCAAATGTAGGGTGCGTAGGTGGGAGTGTTATAAAGGACCCCGCTGTCAAATGTTTTATCTCCAAGATCAGCAATTAGGCTAGAAAATTCTAACAAATGAGATTGAACTGTCTGGCTCCAAGTCAATATTGATCTCTTCTCCCAGTTCTATTTGATATCGCTTATGAATTAAATTAATGTGGTCCTATTTTGTATTATACAGAATTATATTTCGGGACAGATATAATGAGACCCAGATACGTTTTTCCTTAAAATGTCAAAGATACTGAACAAATGTGTGTTTAATTTGGTTATTAGTTAGGTGGTAGTTAATTATTCATGGCAACCAAAGTGGTGATGGTTGGCAACTAAAACCACTAAAGATGGTGGTCATACAACCATATAGGACAGCACTCCTATAAAATGTTTATGCATAGAGTATATGAACTTTCTGTCATTCACCCTTCTTCAAAATGCAAACTAGCAGCAGTGCTAGACCTGAACACAGGTGAACTATATGACATGATTATTACGCAATTAGCCAATAAGGGGACTCATAAATCACAACATCTAAATTACGAAATAGCCCATATGATTTTGCCTTTGACAGAAAGATTCCTGCCAGCTGTTGGATGTAGAAGATCATTACCTCTAATCAGGAAATGACACTACCCACACTTATGACAAGATAAACACCCACCTGTTAGCTGGGGCAGAAAATGTGTTGATGCAGTTGATGTACGTATTTTATTTAAAGAAAAACGCATGCTAGATGCCCCCTTGTGGCAGAAAATGGAAAATAACAACAACAAAAAAAAACTACTGAGAATGAAATGCCAAGACATACTGTATCAATGTAATGCACAATGCCTCTCTCTTGTTGGATTTAAATGTTCATTTTTTTTCACTTTATTAAATGTTTACCCATCAAGGATTTGGCATAACCATGTGCATCAAAACATCCGCACAAATTTCTTGCTTGTGTCATAAAAGATTACTCTGTGTCACTATCACGTAAATACTGACTTTAAGCCAAACTTCTCTTTAAATGTGGAGGATAATAACTATCATAGTGAAGAAATGTGCTGTTATTATATCCTTTTTAAATGCAAGGTGTGTATACATAGTGTGTATACATCCATCTTTTTTATTAATTATTACATCTAGAAAGGTAATATTTTCTGTACCATGATTTCATGTAAATTTGATCTTCTGTATTTGAGAGTAGAACTAAGCCATAGCTCTTTCTAGGGGATCCACATCCTCTCTCCAAGTGAAACATAAACCATATATTGATATTTATATAAAATATACCTAGAGAAGTTAATATAAGATATAAATATAATTAAACTCAAATTTAACAAAGAACATATTTGCCTAATTTGGAGTTACAGGAGAACCTATTTCTGTGCTATAAATGAAATCATTATAAAAAAGTAGTCAATATTTACAGTAGTAGTCACTGAAAGCAAATGCAATTTTAGGGCATTTGCTGCAAAGAATGATGCTGTCTTGCATAACCATTAGAGGTCACATAAAAAATGCTGACAATTATGTTGAATAGTATAAAAAAATATTGGGGGCCATGTTGTAGAGTTCTGTGTGATTTAAGTCACTCCTGATTGAATATTGATTCAGCTCATATATTTTTACTTCTACTGTGCTCTTAAATAACATTTTGGCTGTAGTTGTGACTGGTAAGTTTAATGCTACATCTTAAATTGTGTGTTACAACAGGCATCATAATAGTAAACAGTTGCACTGATACACATAGTCGCTTTTAGGCCAGAAATTTGTTGCTAAAACGCTGCTCAGTGTTTCTGGTTTACCTTGTTTCTCAGGAGAGAACAGTACATTCATAATCTAAATTTGTTTTGTTGTTTTTCCAAGATGTTATTTTCAATGTGCTTGTAATGAAAGATGCAGTTATTACCTACATCTTGGAGAAGTTTGGGGCCAGGCTGCTTTGTCAGTAGTTAGCAGCTAATGGTACCATTGCCTCTGCTGGACTTCTCCTGTTAGCTCCCATATATTATAAAAAATACTGAATGGAGATGCATTAACACTGCAGTCACTGCTGATGCTGTAGCATTGTTGTATTTGGCTGCATTACACTGAAAGTTATTTTTCTCTGCCCCCATGTTTGCAAATCATAAAAAAGTAATAAAGATGGTGCCAAAATGCACATAAACTACATATGCACAAGTCCGTTTGTGGGAAGTATATTCAACATACTTATCTTGTGACCATGGAAACTATAGAAACCAACAGATGATACCTATTAGGAGGTTGTGTGCTGTAACTAATTCTTGGCATACACCAGCAGACAGAGTGATCAACCAGTAGAGGCCCTGGACAAACATATGGAGTGGATTGATACGCTGTTATTTGTCAAGACATGTTATAGATCCACACCCTCAATCATCATTTTCACATTTCTGTTTTCCTGCATATTAAGAAAAAAAAAAGAGGTTATTTTTTTCAAACTTGGACAAACCTGGTTCCAGCTTTGCACTAAAACACAGACATTCGAACAGCCTTGAGCTTAACTATTAGCAAGAGAATGAATGTTTTCACAATTTTGTTTTTAAGATTAGGAAAATGATGTGATTTTTGGGTAGTACAGCGGCACGGTGGTTAGCGTTGTTACTTCACTGCAAAAAGGTTCCAGGTTCAAGCCCTGGCCGACCTGGTGCCTTTCTGTGTGGTGTTTCGGTTTCCTCCCACAGTCCAAACACATGCAGCTTAGGTTGATTAGTGACTCCAAATTAGACATCAAACTAGATAGGCATCCAGCATAGAACACGTCAAATAACGTGTGAATTGTCAGTTTGCTGGGAACTGATGATTCGCTATGGGAAGAGCTGAAAGAAGAAGGAAAATGACATGATAAAAGTGAACAGTGAGTTCACGACTGAGAAACAACTTGTCTTTTTCAGTGCTTAAGCAGAACCAGTGCAGCGAAACATGAGGAATCATAAATGAAGAAGAGCTCTTCTCAATCTCGTCACCTGGGACAGTAATTCCCTATTAGACACAGACAGTGGAGAGAGTGTGTATGTCTGAGCCAGGCAGCCGACAGAAAGACACAGTGCTGGAGTGTGATACCATAAAAGAGAAGGCACATGAGTCATTTTGATGGTTATTTCTGAACATCACCATAAGGCATGTGTCAGATGGACTATTAGCCCAGAGCATATGTGCAAATACGGTGCCCATACGTGCACACAGACAGAGAGAGTGTGTAAATGGCCCATGCTATGCAGCTCTGTCCTTTGGGGGTCTTCTTAAGTGGGTGATTATGTGTAAATGGTCATGTAATAACGTGTTGCTGTTCACTACTTTCTCCATCAAATGTTCATGGCTTCGACAGAGCTGTGTCCCCAAAGACGCCATAATAGACGTTCTAAGCTCACATTGGTCCTTGGGAACAGAAGGCTAATGTGGATGAGCAGCAGTAGGTGAATCGTCGAGCTGGGTAAACAGTCATCTTTGGTGTGCCTGAATCTGCCTCAGCCAGGGAATATGAATGCTGAAATTGAAATATTCCAACCTGGCAGAAACATTTTCCTGGTTTCAACAAAGAACATGAAACACTCAAGAGAGCACAAACCTCTGCCACACAGTTCTCTATATGCATAATCCACAGACTTAGACAAGAAGATGTGGGAAAAAAAACCCCATCTCATTCGTAACAGGAGGCAAATCTAAACATCTTGTTGAAACATTTTCTGACACAGGCAGCTTCATAAACAGGTGCTGCAGCAATAATAACCATAAAGCAGCTAAAATGTTAAAATAAAATCCTTATTATAGAGAGTGCATCCTGTCGCCTAAAAATTATGTTCTTATAATACTAAACAGTTTTCTCAGTTATGTGATCTTCACAAGCAACATTTTAATGCTACCGCACCAACGACAGCCGTAGCTGGAGGCATTATGTTTTCATGGTGTCTATCAGTCCTCTGTACTCCTCTAAAAATAGTTGCTAAGTGAAGACAGCATGTTTCTCCCTGGAAATTATTCACTGAAATAACACGTTAATATAAAAGCACACTTAATATTGTTTATCAAATTCCTTAAATGTCTTTGCTGTATATACAAGATGATATGGGGGTTTTTCCTATTATAGAAACCTACCAACATATCACGCTGAGTAAAGCTCATCACAGGTTCTGCGTTTGTTTCCACTTCGGTGCGCCCGCTTTGGAGATGCATTCTGGGAGCTAAATTTCTGCACCCCCTCAGGAGATAGTACTAAAATCAAGTACCTGGAAGTAACTGACAGAAGGAGAATACAGTGGAACAAAGCAGGATGGTCCATGTCAACCCCAGAGGCTATGCTCAGTGATGGTTGAAGTAAGTACCAGGCCTACCCCGCGTCAGGTTCTGATAAAGGAAACACAGCATATGAGTCCAACATGTATGGAAGAGAAGAGAAACATCAAATTGATGGTTGGTCTTTGGTGGTGTCTGTCCTGCCACAGTGTACCACACCTTTGGCACTAGTCAGCCCCTGTTGGCAGCCTTTTGGCCAATTAAACATGTTGACTGTCACAGCAGAGACTGGGATGCAAATTCACAGTCCTGTCTGTGGTTTGGGGAACAAAATGACTTTGGTTGAGGTTAGAGCAAGACTGTGGTGATAGTGAGAAGAAAACATCTTATTGTGAAGAAACTGGAAACAAATAGTGAAACTCAAGAGCTTTGTTCACTATGTCATGCTGTGTTATATCCAACCTTCCCCAGTTCCCATCATCAGCAATGTCTTTGGTATTAATTATCATGAGCCACGCGAGCTTCCCCAACACATTCTCATCCCAGGCCATCAAATACTGATGCTTTGTCACGTAACTGTCCTCTATTGAAAACCTTGGGTGTCTTACGTAGACTCCAAAGGTACCCTTTGGTGTCTGTATGAAACGTCAAAGGTTCTTGACAAAGCATCAGTAGGACGCCCTGGGAATGGCTTTCTGGATGTTTTCCAATATGTGTCCAAGGATAATCTGTCTGTATTGATCTGTTGTGACAGGGAGGTTTGGACCAGATTCAGACAGCTTCTCTACCTAGAACAAAATAAATTTCAAATCCAACTTCAAACCAACAGCAGCTCTCTGTGCTGTCACTGTAGATACAGTCTCTTGATGACAAAAGTACATTTCAGCATTTTTAAATAATTATTTTGCTTGGCTGACAAAATGTCACGTGGTGCAGTCAACATGTGATCTGTTATGTCACAAGGGCATAGTCCTTTGTAAACTGTAATGCTGTGGTGGAGATATGTGATTTTCACACAGGCCACTGATGATGATATAAGCAAACCATTATTTTGGCCCAACCCCAGGGTGAGTTGGTTTGTATTGATTTTTATGATGTATCTTAATGAAGTTCACAGATCAATGGCTAAAATGAAGAAGTGGTGTAGTCAGAATCAGCTTTATTGGTCAGGTGTGTTAGACACATGAGGAATTTGACTGGTACAGTGGTATTCAATGTTCATGTACAATGTTCTTCCATAAGGCAACCAGTTGACAAGTAAACAAGATAAGACAGAAAAAAGAACATACAAACAAGAAAAAGAAATGTGCATAAGGAAAATAAAGTACTTTTAAATATAGAAATATATATACACATACAGTGGGTACGGAAAGTATTCAGACCCCCTTAAATTTTTCACTCTTTGTTATATTGCAGCCATATGCTAAAATCATTTAAGTTCATTTTTTTCCTCATTAATGTACACACAGCACCCCATATTGACAGAAAAACACAGAATTT
>NW_018127980.1:1185854-1205707 GCF_001952655.1 Monopterus albus
AGCAAAGGGTCTGAATACTTATGACCATGTGATATTTCAGTTTTTCTTTTTTAATAAATCTGCAAAAATGTCACAAATTCTGTGTTTTTCTGTCAATATGGGGTGCTGTGTGTACATTAATGAGGAAAAAAATGAACTTAAATAATTTTAGCATATGGCTGCAATATAACAAAGAGTGAAAAATTTAAGGGGGTCTGAATACTTTCCGTACCCACTGTATATATTGTGTCTCTTGGTGCTCTTAGCTCAAACAATGTCAACAGTGAGAGGAGTGTTCAGGAGAGCCAACCTCTTCAACACCCCCTCACCCTTCCCCCTCCTTCGCTTGGTGTTTTGCCAGCTGCTGATGCCATTTTAACTGTCACATTTGGAAAGGTCAACGTTACCTCACTCCGGCTGCACAGGCTCTCTGGCTGAGTTGCAATTACTTACAGCCACACATGCACACATTCAGAGTTATTAGCATGCTCCCTCTGCTTCTCTCTCTCTTGTTGTCTCACCCCCACACACAGACCAACAGTTGAGCAGCCATGGATCCTGTCTGCACCATCCATAACACCATTGATTGGTGCTAACTCATTAAAACAAATTGAGCTTCTTTGCAAAGGAGAATGTGTTGAGCTGCCTTCACCTCATCCCTCTGCCAGTTATAGGCCGCATTGCACTTACTAACATATCCAGCCGGACGTCACTCATTTCACTTTTCTTTAAATGTATGGAAAAAAAAAGATTTCCTACCAAAAGAGTGTGGAGGAGACATTGGTAGGAAATTACAGTTCAAGGATGAACTGAGGTGGAGGATATCAAGAATCCTACGCTAATGTTTTTTTCTTTTATTTTTCTTAAATAGGTTTCCATTATATAACAATGAAAAGAAACACATGTTAATGTGTGTTTAATTAGCTTAGATTGTCAGCACTGGTGGTCCAGTATGGATGAACTACATAGAATTTCAAAATCACCCTCAACTGTGTTAAAACTGCCTTTTTTGTCCACCTTCTTTATATCAGTGAGGCCAAGCTAAATAGCAGGATACACAAACTACATCATATAAAATTATTATATAGTTGAATCAGCACCTCTAAGAGACAGTTTGGACAAGAAATAAACATTATCACCTTCATGGATGGGCATTTATCAGGGGTGTAGGATTAGGTAGACTACATTTTGGTTGGTGTACCTAATGAACTGACAAGCCAGTGTACTCCTTACTTTTGACATCATACAGCCCAGAGTGTGCACAGAAACAAGCTGCCTCACTGACGGTCAAACTTGGCCAATGTTGGCCATGATGGGATGAAATATCACTCCGCCTTAACTCTATATTGAGCTTATGGTTTTGTTCTAACTTATTAAAACACAATGGTCACACCTGTTCTCCAGTGCAAATCAGAAATCAACATTTCAAAAATGATAACTTTATTGCCATACAAAAACAAGTGTTGATGGAACTTGTGTTGGTGAGCTCACCACTCAACACACAACTAGTCATCATAAATAAATAACAGCTCAACCCAGTACAGCAAGAGAAACGTAAAATAAAATCACAAAATATGACACAATAGTGGTCCTAAAACACATATATGTTCATTCAGATTAAAACTATCCATCCATAAAATCAACTGAAATACAGAGCCTATACAAGTGACTGAGGACTGCTGTTTAGTAATCAAATAGCCTCTGGGTACACCTCTCAGTTTTAAAACTGAGCCTCCTCCCAGAAGGCTGCAGAGTGAGGGGCTTCACCAATGACAGTCAAAGCTTTTTGATCTAGTCAGAGCAGATATATAAAGGAAACAGAAGAACGGGGTTCAGTGGTAATTCTGGATGCCATCTTGACTCTCTTTTCAAGTGATTTGGATTCTAGTAACATACCATTTAACATAGGAAAATAACATTTCTAGTTATTAAATATATCTTTTTGTATATCTATAATACATAATGGCATACAGTATGTACCCACAGATACCCCCATGCCACCATGTGTACAGTTTTCTAGCTCTGCTACTTCCTCCTGCTTGAACACTTTCAGGTTGATAGCGAATCACTAAATAATTAGCCAGGCATAAGAAGTGACCCATGTTCACAAAAATACCATTTTGCTCATGCACAACTTTGATAATTTTTCCTTATACAGTGTTTGACAACAACATTGCATGAGCAAAAACAGTCTCTCTCTGCATTTCTTCATAAGTGAGTTAAATTGACAGACAGGAATCTCAAAGTAATTAGGTTGCTTCTGCACAAACCACAGTTTAACATCATCAGCTGTAAATGTGATAACACTATGATGTGAAATATACTAGGATGCTTTCTGTGAAGAGGCTTTTTACTTTGCTTTCAGGAAGAAATGCATTCATGAATATTTATGTTAATGAGCCCACATTTCCATCAACATGTGATTTTTCTGACATAAACAAAACAATGTCAAATGAATGGCAAAACCTCATAGGCTCCAACAAGGCTAACCTTTTTCTTAATCTCAGAATTCCATTTTTTTTAAACAAACATTTGCACATTCTTAAAAAATGTATTTTGTATTTAGATTGCAAACAGATCCATCAAACCACCATTTGTAAGGTCACTGCTCAGACACTGAAAGCACACAAGCTAACAAGGCTTTACTTATTTGGGCCTATGACACCAAGAAAGGTCAAACTGTGCTTGCCAGGGCCCCATAACTAGCCCCCTCTTTAACTGCACCTACACACTCAACACAGTCCATCAATATCTACTCAAACTTGATAATCTTTCAAACTAATGTCAGGTCTACTTTTAGCAAACAACTAGTCTCTTTGTTAGCAGCATACTGACCTAGCCACCAAACATTTCAAACACAGCCAAACCTCTTGTAAGCAGCCAGTATCCATTCTGTCTTGATAATCACTCAAATCAGTCAAACCTCTTCTAAACCTCACATCAACTTACAAATGCTACCACAAAACCAGTAGGCCTCACACCTGCCTCATGCATCAAACATTTTGTTAACAAGCCAGTCCTTCTGAGCAAGCGTATCTCAACTTAACAGTCATAATCCAAAGAGAAGTTACAAGTCATTCAGTCCACTCTGCTAGTTCTGCACTTACCTATCTTTGCCCCAGTCTCACACCTTTCATCTCCTCCAGAAACATACACCAGAGCCAGATGTACTGTCAGCCATGTTTTTCACAGCCAGCATTAGGCTCTGCCCTTTTATGCATAAGTCACCCAACAAAGAAAAAACTGACTTGGCAACAAAACCAATACCTCCAACCTCCACTGGGCAGACCATAGCTTTCCAGCCACACTCCTCTCCCTCCATGGTTAATTATGTATATTTACTGTACATTTTTTCTCTCATAGGCTATTTCTACAGCATCTTCCCAAGAAGATAGGTCCCACAAAATACACAATCCGCTGTGCTTCTGGTTGGCTAATTAGTGCAGTCAGGTCCACAACTAGAGGGTGGCTGTGGCTCGGCAGGTAGAGAGGGTCGTCTTCTAACCAGAGGACTAGCGGTTCAATTCCTGGCTTGTCTAGTCAACATATTGAAGTGTCCTTGAGCACAACGCTGAATTCACAGTTGCTCCCAGTGATGACACTGCTTTGAGAGTGTGAAAGCACTGTGCTGCAATGCATCAAAAAGAGGCATAAAAATATAAGACCATTTATCCATCCATTCAGATTTTGGGGAGACAAGTGCATCATAAATTGCACCTCAAATGAATCTAATCCTTCCTGCTGCCATGTCCCACATTTTCCTCCAACTAAGTTTTTTCCTTTCTACATCTTCCCATCTCATCCACTGTCCCTGCAGAGTCTAGTAGACTGCCTATGCAAATCCACCTGCCTCTTCCTTATTCCTAATCTCCTCAGTAACCATCTTCCTTCTGTCAGCTGCTGCTGCTGCTTTGCTCCAAAAAGGCTGTGATGTGCTTAAACCACAACCACCATGTCCATGCTGTACCTGCCCTACAATATCCCCATGTTTAAGAGCTGCCTGAGCCTGAAACACTGCCTCCTTTGGGTTCCACTTCCTCCCTGGTGAGGCTGTTGGTGCTGCACTCTGCACTGCTACATCCCTGGATTCTGACAGAGTTATCTCTAGTCTAGCCTTAGTGCATTTGACTCCTCTGTTAAACTAGTTATAGGGAGCTCCAAAATCCCTTTTCCGTACAGGGCCACACTGCTGAGGCAGCGCAGAGCTCCCAGCCACCTCCTAGTGAATGTGTTAAACTTTTTTTCCACTTCTCTACCTTGGGGCTGTAGGGGGCTATAACAATTTGGCCTTGGATCTGCTCTTTATCACTCAGGGCTGCATCATGCTACTTATTGTACCCATCACTGTTGGAATTACCTCCTCCTCCTTCCACTGAATATTTCTCCATGACTTAGGAACAAGCTGCCTCTTCCATGCTACTCAGATAAGCCTCCACAGAAACCATAACACATCTGAAGCAATCTCAAATAGCCTATAGGTCATGCCATAAAGTGCCATAGGGATGACATACCGTATGTTTGTAGCCCATTCCAGAACTTGGCATCACGCTGGTCCCCTCGACAAAAAGGGAGATTTTTCCATAGGCTTTTGGATTATTGCAGAAAATAATCTCTGTGGCAAATAACGATTTATTACACTTATACATTTTGTTCAGGAAAATAATCTTCACAAGTGAACACCACTGTTATGATCTTTGAAGCCTAGATATGATCGCCAGAAGTAAAAAGCTGCTGTTTGGCTATAGATGAACTACACCACAGTCCCATGACTTCAACGTCACCACTACAGCTTCCAACTGGTAATTTGATTTAGCGCACTTACCTCTTCTACAAAATCCTTTCTTCTTAGCATGACCTGATCTAGCTAGTGACCATGACTGTGTCTCTTTAGTCTCATCTAGCCATTTGCTACAAACTGCCTTTTTAAAGACACATTAAAGCATTAAAAATCACAAGTGGTTTATTTTCTAACATATTTTATGAAAATGTACTGGCCTTTGTTAACCACAGACCTTATTTTAGGTGTCTAGCCAAAAACGGGTAAAAAAACAACAAAACAAAACAAACAAAACAACACAGACTCCAGGGAGAGGGAACCCAAAGTGCAAAAATGCTAACTCTGTTCCAGGTTTTAGGACTCAATACTTTAGAAATCTGTTGGGCCCAGGGGCTGATCCTAGTCTTGTTTGCCCAACTACTATTTCCTCTTATCTCAGTGTTGGTGCTTTGGCACTCAGAAAGTAGTCAACTGCCCCAGTGCCAGGAGTATCTGCTGGCATGCCTGGCTTCATCCTCCTACCTTAATCTGCAAGCATCCTTTCTAAGTAACCCTCCAGTTCACTCTTAGGCAGTTAAAAGATGCCCCTTTTCTCTTTACTGAATAGTGCTGTGGTGAACTTATAGAGATCCTCATAACATTTTTCTGCTTTCCTTAAACTTGCCATCATAGATTTCAGGTCATTTTGCAACACATATATACCTTCTTTCTCACTATCTGTGTCTTTTCTCTACTGCATTCTAAGCTGTCTTCATTCTGGAACAAGCCTACTAATCTCCTGCTGCCATCTTTACTTTGTTATCTCTCTTGCTGCTATATTCCTACTCTCACAATCTCCAAACCTTTGCACTCCATATTTATAAATCTCAGCTCCCATTTTTTCCAGCTTCTTCTCAAATGTCATTTTCAACCATTCCAGAGCACCAACCAAACCCAAATAACCATTACCCACATGACCTTCTAACTAGCCCTTGGCCAATTTGCCATTTGGCTACCTACTCCCAACACTGTCTTGACTCTGCTAATCGTACTTTACAAATCTTACTTTGTGTCAAGTACAGCAGATTAATGTAGCATGCTACTGGAGCTTGCAGGTAGTTTACCATATTGTCTGCAGTCCCTCAGAGGTATGCATGTACTGTAGAAGCCTAGTCATATGAAGTTGGTGTATTTGTATTAATTTGTACAGCCCTGCTGAGAGAAAATAGATCCTCTTCCAGTTGGAGAGACATCACTTGCCTTTGTGTCATTCACATCTTAAAGGAGATTGTCTGGCCAGTGTCAGGCAGGCTGCTACACAAAATTCTTCTCTCATTAGTCCAAATGTATGAATTAACATGGGTGCTTGACATGTTTATTTGAGTTATTAAGATGTAGTGTGGTGTTTGAGTCTCTACTAACATTGAGGTGTAATGCTGAATACACAAATACGTTTTAGTTGAGGCTGTACATTCCTGGTGCTTCTGCTGTAAGCTGTGTGTGCTGTTGCACCATCCTCATGGTGATTATCAAGAGAACAGACTACTGAGACTGTCTATAACTGTACCTGGATAATGTGGATGTAGCCAGGCTGGAAGCAGACAAAGTGCTTCATACCATGTGTAACATGGGCAATAACACATGTAATTTGCTTTGGGTCTGTAGTGTAGCTTATTTGATTTAAAGCATACAGCTTACATTAATGGACTGTGTTTTAAACTGTTTTACTGTTTACACAGCGCGACTGTGAATACATTACATCTATACTTTGTGAACAGTGAAGCACCTGCAGCCTCCTTCTCACAAATTTTGGGAAGTGCAGGAAGATGACAATGTTGGACATATAGTCATAGTTTTTATTGCCCAGGAAATGGTCAAATTATGTTTGGTCTACTGAGACTGGAGGACAATAGCTACAAGTAAAACATAAATCTACAGTTTATACACTTGTCATATGTGAATCTAAAAATCATTGAATTAAAGAGGAAAAATAAATCTTATAGTTGCGGTTTTATTTCAGCTGCAATGTCTTGATGCTCCATTAAACCAGATAATAATGATGAATTTTCCAGGAAGAGTTTCCTTTGTTTTTCACATTTTTTCACTTTCAGCAGAGAGACAGACCTCCTGCACTTATTCACCTGTAGCAACATGGAGGTACTTCTTTTATTGTACTATAACATCAGTAAAATTGATTCAAAAAAGGATTTTGTTAAGGTTAGAGGACCTTTGTTATTGTAGTTACAATATTAAACATATGGCTAAGGCTCTGGAATGGTCATGAATGAAAAAAACACTGACTCTCACTCTGAAATGAAAAATGAACAGTAGTTTCCTGGACTTTGTCTCTCTGCTGTGTACACTGCCCCACCTTCTTTGTTCCCATCACACTTACTACAGCTGTAGAGATTATAATAATCTGCTGGCACAAATGACTTGTGGGGTTGTTTTTAACAGGAGGAGCTTCTCCTATACGACTGGAAGTAAATAAAAAAATATGGTTTTTATGTGACTGGGTAAATTGCCCCTTTAATTGACTTGATGCAATTAAATATCATTCTCTTTCATTTTATCCAGCCACTTTCTGTGGCACATTTCTTACTTGATAACACTACCCAGAATTTGGACAAACAGATTCTCCAGGGTTTCAGTTTGTTCAAAAGGTATCCATTTCTTAAAAAACAATGTTTCTGGATTGCATTGTTTAGCAGTAAATTGTACCTTAGAGGCAGAGAACTGCAGCCCACTACAGCACTGTGCTGCCTCCCAGAAGGACAGAGCTTCAGGTCTATTATGGGACAATGCAAATACATTTCATATGACCATCTGCATTGTCTGCTTCTCTTTTCTTCAGCAGCGCAGCAACAGAGTGGGTGTGGATGTGACTTACAGACAGACAGACTGAGCAGATGGATCACACTGTCCCCAGTTCCAATTACTCTCTGGCTTTTACTGCAGCTCGTCTTAACCTGCACTTTCTGGCCTAATCATTGAGCTACACCAAAACCCATATGGCTGGAATATCGCACAGGTGGCAGTTTATCCCCGGCATGCTGCCAGAGCATCATGCTAACACTGCCCACACACAACACACATTTGTTTTTATGCCTTGTGGGGACTTTTTTTTTTTTTTGCCTTACATTGATTTCCTGAAGACTTACCCCAACCTTAACCAGTATGCACCTAACCCTAATGGGGTGTTCACACAGACAAATTAACTGGCTGTCACTGGGTTCTGGCTCTACTGCAGTTCTGGGGGTGTGCTGTGTTGAGCTGTCAAGATGTGATGTATACACCGTACTACGTACTGTTACTCTGCTGCGTAGGTGCTTTAGTCCATTTCCTGTTGCACTTGTTTACAGTCACAACAGGTGACTGTAGTAGTTATTAAGTTCAGCCCTGAAGTCCAAACTCCTGAGGGTGGAATGAAGCAATGTGCAACTGGAACAGCAGCATCCTTGCTAGCAGACTACATCTGACCAAGATGTAGCTGCCTGCTAAATAGAGCTAGCTTGGTCCACTAAGAGATACTAACATCTCTAAAAAAATTGGAACAAATTTCTAAATTGGCATTACTTGGCTAGACTGACCACATATTCTCAATCTAAGTGGTTACTTTGACATCTGAAAAAATGTCAAATCCTAATAAAGTGGCATAATACCAGTCCTAGTAAGAAAATTATACCAGCCTTGAGCCTGGCTCAGAATCAATGCCATCACAATCTGGGATCAAGGTAATCCCAACTGGCTCTCGCCTGGCTGTCGCTGAACTCTGTCACAGCATAACTGCATAAAGTGGAGCTTTCCCCAACTCTAGGCTGGGCTGCTTCAGTTGCTGTCCAGCAGGCTTTACTGAGTGACAGCACTCTGTTTCCATTCACAATAAATGTGCAGCTGTTGTTGGTCCAGGGATGTCTCAGTATGTATAAATACCCTTACCCTTACCCTACCTTTAACCTCACCCTAACCATAAGTCAATTTTCCACTCTAAAATTACATTATTTACACAGAAGATGAGCTCTCACAACATGAATAATAAACACACACACACACACACACTCACACATAGCTGAGTAGTGAGCATCATTGCTGCATCCCATTTATTTCAGGCCAGAAGTCCGAGCTGGGAATGACATCACACCCAAGTTGATCACGTTCCAGTATACCAAGCTAGAAAACTGACATGGACACTGCTGTTGTTATTGTTAGCCACTTTTAGCAATACTTGTTTATGGCAACACCTAATGCGATGTTACCACATACAAACATTATAGCAACAAGCCAACAGACAAAGGTTGAATAGTACTGTTTGTCCAACTATTATAGTAAGACAGGGATGAAACTGAAGCGCTAATAAATGGTAGAGTACCATGACTTTCACTACTGTTGATGTGCAATGCAGCCATCTTGGATTTTAAAGTTGCAGTTGGTGTGGTTCTTCCGACTTTCTGAGTAAGAATTTCAACTTCATTTTCGGACTGGGAACTCAGAAATTCTAACTTCCGACAAATGACACAAGTCACCTCATTGCTCATTAATCACGCATCTACCAGTAATGGAGAACAGCTGTTGAAAAAAGTAGAACACAAATGTCACCACTTTGCCCTTTCAACTTGCTGATATTTTGCCTCTAAATCAGCATGAGTGTATGATCACACACTGTGCTTGTAATGCTAATACTTCAGACATGATGAGGATGTTTAACCAATCAGGAGCAACAGCTCTATGAGGCCCCACCCTCTTCCCCAGTGAGTACTCTATTTAGTGCTACTGTACCTCTTGAGGGGTGGCAAAATTTTGCTCCAAGGACTTATTGCCAAAAAGGGGGCGGAGGCCACTCAATACAGAAGCAGAATCCAGTGCAAGGGCTACAAGTTCCATTATGGGTCAGTAAGATCAAACACTGTAAAAGGCCTACAACACAGTATAGCAAACAGGTGTGATGTATTTACTGTACCTAAATTTTTAAGTAATGTTGAGGGCTTTTATTATCCAAACTGCAGAGACAACCAGGTCATTTCAGATAGGCTTACAGGATATAAGAGGTAGGCTTCCCCAGTTTATCTTGTATTGTACAGCATGTATTTTAGTACTGTAAGATACAAAATTAGCTCCCATCCTAATCAACCAACACTGATTACAGAACAATCCGATTACATTTGTCTGATCTGCTTGTGTTTTATTGTGAAGTTAGGTTTCATTAACAATAACTTAACACATTAACTTAACCCAGCAATGTAGATTCCATCAAATAGAATTAGTGAATGAAAATAGTATTAAATAGAAACTGATGGAATTGGTGCTGTGGAAATGTACATTACACTGGATTTACCATGTTAGCAATTAGAAAACAGTCTATATTAACCACATTTATTCGAGTACCAGATTCTATTTAATTTGTCAGGAGAAGTACAAATCAAAGAGGACAGCAAACGAAAAAATCATACAGGTGGCATTTAGAAATCTCTGCTAATCAAGAAATGAACTGACAAAAAGTATTCACAGTTAACAGCGAACTTGCCAACACAATGTAAATATACAATATTTTGAGAAACTGTATTGCAAATGTAGCAAATATGGACAGGAGTCTCTGATGACTCACAGTAATATCACTCCGCACTAAGAAGTTACCTGCATATGTTTTCACAGACACAAGGAAAAAGTACACAGGTCTTTGTTGTGGTAAGACCTGCTTTACATAACACTAAACCTGGAAACCTTTATTACCCCAAAGGAGGAGAACTCAGAGACTTCTCATATCAATGGCAAACAAATATTCCTAGATAAAGTTGAGAGGAGATGCATCCCCTTTTAAATTCCTCAACACACACCTGTCAAGGCGTCAACTCCCCTCTCTCCAGAGATCTGTTTAATCCATAGAAATCTGACTCGATCACCAGTAAAAGTTTACCATGGACCAACACTGCACTCATCATGTTATCCAAATACTCTATAAAAGTTTTAAAATGCCAACTGTTACAAAGTTATGCTGTGTTTTATATGACTGTTACCTACAGTGCCTTGCGAAAGTATTCGGCCCCCTTGAACTTTGCGACCTTTTGCCACATTTCAGGCTTCAAACATAAAGATATAAAACTGTAATTTTTTGTGAAGAATCAACAACAAGTGGGACACAATCATGAAGTGGAACGAAATTTATTGGATATGTCAAACTTTTTTAACAAATAAAAAACTGAAAAATTGGGCATGCAAAATTATTCAGCCCCCTTAAGTTAATACTTTGTAGCGCCACCTTTTGCTGCGATTACAGCTGTAAGTCACTTGGGGTATGTCTCTATCAGTTTTGCACATCGAGAGACGGAAATTTTTGCCCATTCCTCCTTGCAAAACAGCTCGAGCTCAGTGAGGTTGGATAGAGAGCGTTTGTGAACAGCAGTTTTCAGTTCTTTCCACAGATTCTCAATTGGATTCAGGTCTGGACTTTGACTTGGCCATTCTAACACCTGGATATGTTTATTTGTGAACCATTCCATTGTAGATTTTGCTTTATGTTTTGGATCATTGTCTTGTTGGAAGACAAATCTCCGTCCCAGTCTCAGGTCTTTTGCAGACTCCATCAGGTTTCCTTCCAGAATGGTCCTGTATTTGGCTCCATCCATCTTCCCATCAATTTGAACCATCTTCCCTGTCCAAATCGAACTTTTTGGCAACAATGCAAAACGTTATGTTTGGCGTAAAAGCAACACAGCTCATCACCCTGAACACACCATCCCCACTGTCAAACATGGTGGTGGCAGCATCATGGTTTGGGCCTGCTTTTCTTCAGCAGGGACAGGGAAGATGGTTCAAATTGATGGGAAGATGGATGGAGCCAAATACAGGACCATTCTGGAAGGAAACCTGATGGAGTCTGCAAAAGACCTGAGACTGGGACGGAGATTTGTCTTCCAACAAGACAATGATCCAAAACATAAAGCAAAATCTACAATGGAATGGTTCACAAATAAACATATCCAGGTGTTAGAATGGCCAAGTCAAAGTCCAGACCTGAATCCAATTGAGAATCTGTGGAAAGAACTGAAAACTGCTGTTCACAAACGCTCTCTATCCAACCTCACTGAGCTCGAGCTGTTTTGCAAGGAGGAATGGGCAAAAATTTCCGTCTCTCGATGTGCAAAACTGATAGAGACATACCCCAAGTGACTTACAGCTGTAATCGCAGCAAAAGGTGGCGCTACAAAGTATTAACTTAAGGGGGCTGAATAATTTTGCATGCCCAATTTTTCAGTTTTTTATTTGTTAAAAAAGTTTGACATATCCAATAAATTTCGTTCCACTTCATGATTGTGTCCCACTTGTTGTTGATTCTTCGCAAAAAATTACAGTTTTATATCTTTATGTTTGAAGCCTGAAATGTGGCAAAAGGTCGCAAAGTTCAAGGGGGCCGAATACTTTCGCAAGGCACTGTATATTATATTACTTATTCAAATTATAACTACAGAATAATCCACTTCTACCTCCTCTAAATACCATCTGAAATGTACATTGTGGGACAGTAGTGATTGTAATTACCATATTTTAGATAGACAAGTTAGTGTGCATTTACCAGTTAGTTTGAGAATTGTTTGTGCATGACTGAGATGTTTATGTATACACTATGATGTAGTTAACCATTCTTCTTTCCTACAAATTTTAGAAATGATTTGTTTATACACCATATTGTTTATGACAAGTTATAGTTGAGAGAGAACGCAACTAAACTTTTAGTTGGATTCCTTAAGTCCATGATAAAGTTAAGTCACTGATTCCTCTCACCCTCTGGGTGTGGCTGACACAAGAGCTTCCAAGCTGCAGTCAACCGCCATAAGGCACTACCCTTGAAAAACTGGACATTCCAAGTTCCACATGTAATCTAAGAGATGAGCAGAAAGCAGTCTAAGAGAAATCTCCAGAAGTTTGATTTCTTGTCAGTCTTTCTTTCCGTGCCCTTTTTTGTCATTTACCGAATTAAGAGTGTTCCCCCTCTTCTTACTTTTTCTAGTTACAGTACTTTGGTTGCAAGACTTTAATTCCTTCTAAACCTGTCTTCTTTGCAAGCTAAGCCACATGATACCAGATCTATAGTTTTAGCTAAGTTAAGTTTCATTTTTGTAGTTAGTTTAGATGGGTAGTATTTTTGCATCCAAATTCTGATTCACCTTTGCACCTCCCAGTCTCCAACAATCTCGCTGAATCAGTCTCTTGAGACCCAGCCACATCACTTGTTGCATGCACAACAGAACTCCAGAGTTGCTGAAATAAATCCCTAACCTCTGAACAGCGGACCCTGGCACTACCAGCTGGTGATGAAGAGCACCCCAGCAAACCTCATCAAGGTGCCGTCATCCAAGGTCCAGCTGAGTCCAAAGGTTGGCGAGATCCATCCTTTTTCAAAAAAATCAGGCTGCTGTTGTTTAGAGTGTGATTCATGCTAAATCCCAATGTCCAATCATTCACAAGTCTCCCTTGTTTACAGTTAACAACTTTCTTTTTCATAGCTCATAATCTGTAACTTTGTCTCACCGCAATTTATTAGGTTAAACTTCTAAGGTCAAATTTATCCAAACTGTTCAATATTCAATCAATCTTTTTCATTCTTTGTTGTGTTACATCACTGCTTGCCATTTGAACTTCATTGGTATTTATTTTTTTATTGTTTATTTAGATTAAAACATTTAGATACAATTCAGTTCTGTTGTCCTGGTTCCTTTCTGAGAACTCATCCTTCAGGCTCAAAACTGATAATTTGATTAATACTTTAGGAATAAATAATTAGTCATAATAAGCACAAAATAAATATGGGTAGTTCACCATAAAGAGACCTGGTGTTTTAATTAATAAATACATTTAAAACAGATATGCTGCACAAACAGACAATAACCCTCAGTGCAATACCAGTAAATATACCTTGTGCAGATTATACAGATTCGTACAGGTGTCTAGTTTTAAGTACTCTATTTTTATTCCTACTCATCTCATTTCACAATGAGCATTCCTTGTCTGTCTTCATTGTTTACTGCCTCTTTATACCGCTTATTTTGCATTGTTTGCGCTATTTGTTGCTTGTTTATATTCCTTACTTGTTATATTACACAGCCTTATGCTGGTTTACTGTTTACTTGCCCCTTGCAATGGAATATGTACATACACATTGAGAGCCGATGTACCAGAGTCAAATTCCTTGTGTGTCCGACACACCTGGCCAGTAAAGCACATTCTGATTCTTGACCAAATTCTGATTCACCTTTGCACCTCCCAGTCTCCAACAATCTCGCTGAATCAGTCTCTTGAGACCCAGCCACATCACTTGTTGCATGCACAACAGAACTCCAGAGTTGCTGAAATAAATCCCTAACCTCTGAACAGCGGACCCTGGCACTACCAGCTGGTGATGAAGAGCACCCCAGCAAACCTCATCAAGGTGCCGTCATCCAAGGTCCAGCTGAGTCCAAAGGTTGGCGAGATCCATCCTTTTTCAAAAAAATCAGGCTGCTGTTGTTTAGAGTGTGATTCATGCTAAATCCCAATGTCCAATCATTCACAAGTCTCCCTTGTTTACAGTTAACAACTTTCTTTTTCATAGCTCATAATCTGTAACTTTGTCTCACCGCAATTTATTAGGTTAAACTTCTAAGGTCAAATTTATCCAAACTGTTCAATATTCAATCAATCTTTTTCATTCTTTGTTGTGTTACATCACTGCTTGCCATTTGAACTTCATTGGTATTTATTTTTTTATTGTTTATTTAGATTAAAACATTTCGATACAATTCAGTTCTGTTGTCCTGGTTCCTTTCTGAGAACTCATCCTTCAGGCTCAAAACTGATAATTTGATTAATACTTTAGGAATAAATAATTAGTCATAATAAGCACAAAATAAATATGGGTAGTTCACCATAAAGAGACCTGGTGTTTTAATTAATAAATACATTTAAAACAGATATGCTGCACAAACAGACAATAACCCTCAGTGCAATACCAGTAAATATACCTTGTGCAGATTATACAGATTCGTACAGGTGTCTAGTTTTAAGTACTCTATTTTTATTCCTACTCATCTCATTTCACAATGAGCATTCCTTGTCTGTCTTCATTGTTTACTGCCTCTTTATACCGCTTATTTTGCATTGTTTGCGCTATTTGTTGCTTGTTTATATTCCTTACTTGTTATATTACACAGCCTTATGCTGGTTTACTGTTTACTTGCCCCTTGCAATGGAATATGTACATACACATTGAGAGCCGATGTACCAGAGTCAAATTCCTTGTGTGTGGGCTAACAAGTCCCACAGTACTTCCACAGTGGGCATTCTTCTGGTTTCAGATGAGGTTTGGTCCATGAAAGCAGGCGTTTCCAGTTGAACTGAATATTGCATATTCATCATGCTGTAGTTGAATACGTGTGTTTGTGTTTTTGTGTCTGCCTCAGCGTGCGTAACTGGTGTGCGTGTGTGTGTGTGCGGGCGCGTGTGTTTGGATAGGGCTACTTTTGGCTCTGTGGAGAGCAGACCTCATGCTGGTACTTTGTTATTCAGCCTCTCATTTCACAATGCTTGACATGCACACACACGCACACACACCAGGATGAATGAGGCTTATTGCTATTCACACTGGCAATGCACCGGACTCCCTAAAGTCAGCTGTACACCTGCTACCCATGTGGGTGTTCAGAGTTTGTGGTGCCTCACCCAGGAAACTAAAAACCACTTCTATTCCAGTCTCTCAGGACCAACCCCCCAAACCCTCTCCCCCACCTTCCACCCCACTAAAGCTACCCACATTTTTTATACTCTAAAGCACTGAAAATTAGAAGACATGATTGTGATGACATCACAGCGTCATGTCATCCACACACACACACACACACACACAAATAAGCATAGATACCTAGAATTCCACACTTAAATCCACCCCCTGCTCCATCTATTTTGTTGGTTCCTAACAGGATGAATTGATTTTGATTTATAATCTCTCACTACTCACTAGCTGACTGTCTCTTTCTGCTACTATTGTCTACCTCTTTCTCACACATGCAACATCATAAAGCACACACTCTGAAACCACTCTCACTGTGTGTGTGTGGCTATGGGAGACTAATGCACTGGGCTAGACACCATTTACCCCTGCCTGTCATCTCCAAATACTGATGAATGGGCCCAACTACCTGGGTCACCTGGAAGCTGGCTCATCCTCCTGGATCATGTTCCTCATATATGTTTATACAATGGTCTTTATATATGTTACAATATATATTTTTTGGCATTCTGATTATTCATAATGTGCATCTGTTAAACTGATTTATTCTGTACATACAACATGCATGTCCATTCATCCTGGAAGAAGGATCTCTTCTCTGTTGATCTTCCTGAGGTTTCTTCCATTATTTTCCCATTAAAGCATTTTTGTTGGGGGGGAGTTTTTTTGGGGTGGGGGGGCTGACAGTGCTGTGGTGGGAAGAGCAGTTGGCTCCTAACCGGACGGGACATAGAGGGAAGGTCAAAAATCCTAGACCCCCACATTACAGGAAAACACTGATGTAAGTATATGGATTATCATGAGCTCCCTCATAAATATGAGGGAGCACATAGGCCGTACTGTATTAAGGCATGTGAACACGTACATTAGAGTGAAGCCTACCAGTTCAGCTCAGCTCCCAGTTTGTGATAATCACAGTCCATCCATCATCTCCACATGCAAGGCAGCACAGCAGAGAGGAACTAGATAATGGTCAGATTCTCCATGTGTATGTGTGTGTGTGCTTGAAGATGCCAAGTTACTGCCTTTCTATTTCTGCTAATGTCAAAGTTTGTCTGTGATTAATGCTGCTTTTAATTTTGAAAGCTACAATGTAGAAATTGAGATTCCACATTTGAAGCTCACCCAGTACTGTGGCAGGCAAAAATGCACACAGCTAACGGTTTTCCTAAGGGATTACAGGGGTATTGTATTTTAGTCTTGATGTCATAACTGATCTGATGGATTTATTTTGATATTACACTCAGTGGTCTTTCAAGTACTGGGCTGCCAGTGCTATGAGAAGATATGATGCATTATCCTGCTGGAAATTGCCACTACAACAGTGTTTAGCAACTAGCACAACCGGCACTCCAGCAAAAAATATTTGGCCTGAAGTTACACTATACATCTGTGGACATCTGCACATCGACAGAACCCTAAATCAGTTTTATTCTTAAATTAATTTTAAAAAATAAAAAAAGTGCATCACAATGAAAATATGTCTGCCTGTGCTTCCATTGTACCTTGAAAACTGTGACCCCAACCCCCCTCAACCCCAGTGAGCTATGTATAAAAACAGGTCCGCATTTCAACCTGAGTGCTGGCCCCTGCTTTAGAAGACATGACATTTAAACAGTGCTCAGCTGGGATAAATGGGCCTAATTATAACTGTGCAAAGAAACTATTCCCTTCACATTACACCACCCAACTACCAACTGCCTAAACACTTTAATATTAGACTTAATACTAGATTTTAATATTATTCTAGCACCTAATTTGTTAGGATGAATTCTGACTCTCTTGAAAAAAAACCCCAATATGATCCCAAAACAGATTAAAATCATCAGAGTTCAGATCTGATGGAAGCGCAACTGTAGGGGTATCTGATCTGAGAACCTGAGCTTCATTGGACAGGATCACATAACCGTTTGAGAGATCAAGAGAGGGTTGTGATACTGTCCTGCCCAGGTTTCTCTTGGCACCATGAACTCCTTCAGTCCACAGTAGCAGAGTCTGGCAGCTTGGTTCATTTGGGTATGGATCTGAGAACAGGGAGTTCTGGCTCCTGTACAAGCCCATGCTGCAGCAGGCAGCTCAGCCTACTGCAGCATGGGCTGGTGCCAGCAGTATGGGTGGATCCAGGTCCACAACTCCTACAGCAGTGGCAGTGTTTGTTCCCATTGCCTCTGATCCATGCTTTATTTTGCACAACCACTGATCAGGCACCATCCTCGGTGTTGGTACTAGCACCAATTACTAGCCACACAAGAGTGGTACTAGCCACAGAAGACTGGCAGCATAGTATGAGATCAAGGCCTCTGAACATTAAGGAGAAGGACAATTAGGCCACTGGAACAGCAAGAGCAGACAGCTGCATATCTGAAATATGATTCATCTTGGCAGACGCAACTGATAAAAAGATGTCTATCAACTTATTCTTCTCCTGGTTTTCATTCTCCAAGCAACAAAAATCATGCTCCTTTCCTTATACTACACAAAAAGTTAGAAAAAACAAAACAAAAAAGGAAATATATCTGCGTATAACAGAAAAAATATTAAAATGGGATAGACAGGAAGGTCATTTAGGTAGTTATTGATTGTTTTATTTGAATGATGGGATGGATGCTAACCTCACATTCTCAGGTCATTCATTATTGGTAATGTTGGTAATGTATCACTAATTATAGTATGTGGATATGTGTTGTATTTACCTCTCTGTGCTCTGACAGCCATAAGGGCAGCCTGTGTTTTGTATTCAAAAGGCATACACAAACCACAGATCTCTCTTGCCCTGGGGTGCTTGGGGTTTTTGTTTTTGTTTTTGTTCTTTCTTCCTCTTGGCTCCATCAGGACTGCCCACACTATGCTGTGTAGCCTGGAACCAAATGCACATTAACACACTTTTAAAAATGTCTTTATATGATACTAATTTTGCATTTATTTTCATACTGCAATACATCAGTCAGACAAATGGCTATTTTGATTTTATTTCAGTCTCAGTGATTGGTTGCTCTTATTCTGCACACCATTATAATTGATTTAGTTTATTTATTGCATACTTTTTTCCCTTTGCTGTATCGTATTATTATTGACCCCGTGACTCAGTTTTCTCATTAGGATAAATAAAAAGTCGTCTTATTGACCACAAGAAGTTGCACTGGCACTGGCAGCACTGCAGTTAGACACTGCTATTAGCAGCTGCTCCAGCAGCTTTGCACCAAACTGCCTTGGTCAAGTGCAAGCTAGAAATATGGTGAATACCTGGCTTACACCATACATGTAAATTCCACCAGCAGCATGTGCTTTTTTCTTAAATCCACCTATGCCTCAAAAGATGGTGCTCTTGTGCTTTTATGAACATGACCTTAGTGCTGTGTTTTAGTCCAGCATTTTCCAGCCACTGGCAGGATTTCCCAGTGTCGGCCATGGCACCTCCTGTGCTTGATCTTCATTCCTTATCTGCATCTACCCAGCTCATTTCTGGATTCTGTCTTATGGACATGCTCCTAGATGCCATGGTTATCTGGCTGAGGGGGTTCAAGCCTATGCACAAGAACATCACTGGGGACAATGCACATTCTTGGTATATGCCTCACTTGATGACCACTTGTTTTATGTCCCGAGTTGACTTTTACTGTTGTTTTCTTCCATGCCATTGAGTTTTCATGCCTTGACCCTCTGTCTCTGTACCTCTGTCAATCTCTTCCTCTCATTTATGCCAGAATAAGTGAGTATGGTGGAAGTGTTTGCTATAATGGAAAGATTTGACCCCAGTTATAAAAGGATGGAACAGTTCAAACAGAATCCAATGAAACTGGTATTAATAATGTAGACTCTAATAGGTTTACTCAACTCAGATAGCCTAATGGCTTCAATAAAATTACAATGTTCTATCAGGATTTATGTGTCTCTCCTGTTTTCTCCAGTCAGGTACATTGCAGACAGGAAGCTGTTGCAACTGTCCTTTCACCTGAGACCAATTAGAAGAAAGAAGGTAAGGTCACACCATTCATCTTTTCTATTTGATAAAATTTCAGGCTTGAGTGGCAACTAGACTAAAGGACAGATCAAGTGGATTTGACCCCAAACCCACCAAATCATTAACTAAGCAAAAAATGAAAACTGAACCAAGGACTCCTCTGACCATTTTTAAATTCTCCGTTTCCTAGTGGATATATAGTATGTGATTTTTAAAAAGTGGCTGTAATTTTATTACAACAATGTATCAGGTCAATGTGAAAATGTCATTGTCAAAGGAGTCAGATGTGTTGATCAACCTACAGAGAATAGGCCTCATGGGGCAGCTAAAGACACAAATACTTTTCACCAAAGTTGGTAGACCCCAAAACACTGGGGAGCCGTTTTTAAATCTACTTTCAT
>NW_018127980.1:1205735-1214551 GCF_001952655.1 Monopterus albus
CTGATGCTTGATTATTCCCTTTTGGTTGCTGGAAGGCTTTTGATGTGAAACATCTGTCCAGCAATGACTATAAATGATGGTACCAGGTCAAATAATTGCAAACTATAAGCAACTGAAATCATTAAATTAAATGAAAACTGTTGTCATGGTTGATAAAATGTTTACATTATTAGAAGACTGTTAGAGGTGCTCCATTTTCCAGTTTTATAAAGAAATGTAAGTCAATTTGATGATTATTTCATCAGTTAATGTGGTTGAGATGGAAAATAAATCAGTATAACAATACTCCTAAGTGCACTAAAACCCTTACCAGTGCATTTTCAACATCTATGTGTGTCAAGACTTTGTGAGTAATGGACTTTACTGAACTGCTACAAAATAAAGCATTCAGCCTTAGGATTTGTGTGTTGCCACTACAAACTTGTTCAGGTCTCAGATTCTTAACATATTAGGGAGGCTGCAGTCAGCTACTTTCACATCCAGCACAATGTGTGGTAGAAGTTAAGGAAGTGCTGTATCAACATGGGTAGCCAGCTTTCCAGTAAATAGCCATCCCTGTAATGTTACCTCACTATGGCTTGATCATCCCTGAGAAACTGAGGGGGACAGAAAAAACTGGAGTCTGCTTTGATGGTGACCTATTTTTATTTATTTTTTTAGCCTCTCTTTCAGTCTTTGCTCCATTGCCTATTTGTCTCACCCCCTTTCTGCCTCTCTGTGAGGGTTCCTCACCCTCTTCCCCCTCCCCAGACTCCTTCGATCCCTTTAGCTCCACCAGGAAATGGAGAATTTGTTAAAAGGTCGCAGTAGATCAAAGTCTTGTAGCATCAGGCAACCTGCCAGGAAGATAGTACTTACTATTGGCAGAGTGCATGGAAGGAGTGTTGGAGGAAGCAGGAGGAATAGGAGAGCCATGGGGGTATGGCAGCAGCTCCATGCAGTAAAGAGAGGCAGTGGGAAAGAAGTGGATGACTGCATATTTACATGGCACATTAGCTACCTCAGCACTCCCTTTCAGCAATGCTTTTGTCTGACAACTTTACATAATATTCAGACAAAAAGGCAATTTTTCCCTCTCCATTATTCACTCTGGCATTGAGTTCTCATTAGTCATGTATGTCCTTCTTGGGGAAGGGCCAGAATTTAATAGCAACTGACTATATGCATATTTATTTCCCACAGTGAAGCTGTCTTTGTCAGCATACTTTCAAGGCCTTTGACCGACATCTATATATTTTTGTTGTCATACTGCTATAGATACGAAATATACTAGCAGTGGAACTCCACCATTTCTACCCATCAGTGTCTGATGTCAGGTGTTGAGGAGTATGGATATGTGAAAGTTTTTCACCTGTTTTTTTTTTTTGCGTCTCCAGTGGGGAACCGTGTGAAGTGTGATAAATTGCCTGAAGTGATGTCACTTGAATCAGCATCACTGGGTTTCACAGAAAATTTAAAAATAATTCTGGAGGTTTGGAGTTAGAAAGAAGTGAGTTTATAAAACACTAAGGCTCGTTTCCCCATCTCTGCTACATGCCAGAGGTTCCAGGCTACTTTAGCCACCACTAGAGCAGCACAACAGCAAACTACACACACTCATGCTCACTCCTAGGGGCAATTTAGAGTCACCAGTCAACCTAAGTTGCATGGACTGTGGGAGGAACCCACGCAGGCACAGGGAGAACATGCAGACTCCACACAGAAAGGCCCTGGGTGGGCCCAGGCTCGAACCCGGACCTTCTCACAAATATTTAAACTGATTATAATTACAATAGCTGTAATTATAAGTAGTCAGAGCAATTTCATAACATTAGAAAAAAGAGCAATAAAATGATATGTAACTTGTAATATCATACAATCTAAACACTATCTCTTCTTTTCCATCAGGGTGAGTGAGTCAGTGAACAGAAAACAACACTGTAAAGGTAGCAACACTGTTGAAAACCATCGGGGGAAAAATGCAATTCTCTAAACAAATGGCTTCTGACACTCTGGCACCATCACAAAGGATTATGATTTTTCTGTAACATATCAGAACTAAAAGTAGCTGGGTTCAAGCATTTCATATTTTGCCCTCAACAATCATTTAGCTGCACAGCCTCCTTGCACAGAGAAAGAGGCATCTCTTTTTGTCTTTATAGCTCCCTGCTTTCTCTCTCCCTCTCTCTGCCCTGTCCTCACATTGTCTTCACATTGTAACAATAGATTCAGTTCTTGCAAGGTGTTTATGGTTATTTCAGAAAATTATTATGGAAGGGGGTAGGGTAGGGTAGAACTTTATTGATCCCACAGTAGGGAAATTCCAGTGTTCCAGCAGCACTAAGGGACAAAAACAACAGAGAGCAAGCAAGAAGACACCATAAGAAGATACCACACACCAATCTTGATAGACAAATTCAGAAAGCATGGAAAGAAAAAAAAACACAAAAGAGGACAGAGCTACTGGAATTCGCTGCCGCTCCGTGCGGCGTGTCTTAAAAAACAATGAGAATACCCAAAAAACAAGACAGTACAGGCATTTCAGAGAAAATGAAGAAGAGATATCGCTCTCACTCAAATCACAGACAAGGCAGTCTGTGGTCAGAGGGGGAGGTGCGGAAGTGTACGCATTCCTAGCATTAGCATACGGTGCGGTCCAGAGTTTTATTGTTCTTTGTGTAGGAGGGTGGCAGAGAAGGGGAAGGAGGCATGGCATGGTCAAGGTCCCCGAGATGAGGATTAGGGCCTCTGGGTGCTGTGTCTGCCGAGACACCGTGTGTCTGCACGCAGCAGCAGATCCAGCCCGGGATCAGTGGAGAACCGTCACCACGGACCACAGATCCTGGAGTCCCGGTGAAGCGCGTGCAGGACCTCTCCTCCTGTACACCCACTGCAGCTCCGCCAGCGTGGCCAGCTCATCCATCTTGTCCCCCAGCGCCTCACTCCAGCTCCTCTCCCAGCGCTTTGCTCCAGTTCTGCAGACTCGCCCCTCTCGTCGCATCCCCGTGGGAATCCTCGGCAACTCACAACAAGGAAGCCAACTGTTGGCAAGCAGACTAAACAGTCGGGGCCACGACACTGGGGTCCCCCCAAGGCAGACTCGAAAGCTCGTAAAAAAAGTACAAAAACATGATAAACGCAATAAAAGTTGTATCCCTGGTAGCCCAACTCCACAAGCGTTTACGGAAAAGAGACATAGCAAAAAAGCAAACACAGAAGCCCAAGCAAACATGAAAATAAACACAAAAGAGGCAGAGCTGTTGCAGCTCGCTGCCGCTCCGCAGCCAGAAGTCCTTTGTTCCATGACCATGTGGTGCTTTAATTGTAACCCTATGTAAAACACTTTTTACTTCCATATCTCCTATACTCTTTAAACTGGATACACCCTTTGGACAAATAGACTTCCCTGGACATTTTGCACACGTGTGCTTCCACATATGCAGCCTATTTGCATGAAGGCCTGATAATGTTAGAACTTCACTTCATGCCTGAAAGGGGAATAAGTTTTGAGTGAAGACCAAACAATCTCTTTAAATAGACTGTTTAACCACTGTTTTATTATGATTTTATTGAACATATACACATCTGATTTTGACATCACAACCTCAGAGCAGATGATCCCTTGTGCAACCCCAGTGATCTTTAGTGATCCCCTGAGGGGGGCACAGGCCCCGGATTGAGAACCATCCTTGAGGTGTGAGGAGGATCGGTGAAGAAGGAAGATGATATTTACCCCAGTGTGTGGCTGGTAAGAGAACTACAGTAGATCCATACTCAAGCTCACCAAAGGACACAGACTCATCACTGGATGGGATAATAAGGCCACCTATCTGTAGTCATTAGTTCCCCCGTGGTGTGCAGTCTACGGAACTAGCACAGTGTCTTCCACAGATCAAGTTCTCTCTTCAGCCTCAGGTTCAGGCTGAAAATGTGCAAACATTAGGCTGCTTGTGATAGCATAGTAGCACTCTGGATTCACGAGAATGCCCCAGACGAAAGTACAAACAACCCTGAAACATAATGCTTCTGGCCATGGCTATGGCCGGCATGGAGGCATAAAAACTATTTATAGCAGCATTTTTGAAAGCATCCTTACTTTACTTCTACTGTTAAGTACAAGTATTACCTTGTACCCAAAGCCTGATATATCATTGGTTATTCTCCTCAAGTTTTATAAACCTTTGTTGTCCAAAAAACAAAACACAACAATGAACATGGGTGCTGTAATATATTTAAGTCACTCCCACATACACAACTCAATAGGGTGTCAAAGTCACAGCTGAAAACAGTCCCTAATAAATATACTATTTACTCCTGTTAGAATAACATTTACTCAAAAGTGCCCAGCAGTTTTAGGAACTCGTGTAGAATTTTTAAATTAAAGTGACCTTGACCTTTGACCTACAAATTATAATCAGTTTATTCATAAGTCCAAGTAGATGTTTGGACCAGATGTAATGAAACTCTTTCCAGATATTCCTGAGATATTGTGTTCCAAAGCATGAGATGAAGGTGAGGTCACAGTGACTGACCCTTGACCACCAAAATTTAACTAGTTCATCCTTGAGTTTTAAGTGGACACATGTCAAATTTGAATAGAGTCCCTCAGGGCGTACCTGACATACCATGTTCACAAGAATGGGCTGAATGGCCATAAGGGTAACCTGGAAACATAATACGACCGTCCATGGCTATGGCTGGTGTGGACGCATACAAATAGCAAAAACTACAATCCAAGTCAATTGGGCTCAGAAAACTATTTAACTTGTTCAAGACTTTTTATAACACAAACTACATTAATTATTTTTTTACAGTACAGGCATTTCAGAGAAAATGAAGAAGAGATATCACTCTCACTCAAATCACAGACAAGGCAGTCTGTGGTCAGAGGGGGAGGTGCGGAAGTGTACGCATTCCTAGCATTAGCATACGGTGCGGTCCAGAGTTTTATTGTTCTTTGTGTAGGAGGGTGGCAGAGAAGGGGAAGGAGGCATGGCATGGTCAAGGTCCCCGAGATGAGGATTAGGGCCTCTGGGTGCTGTGTCTGCCGAGACACCGTGTGTCTGCACGCAGCAGCAGATCCAGCCCGGGATCAGTGGAGAACCGTCACCACGGACCACAGATCCTGGAGTCCCGGTGAAGCGCGTGCAGGACCTCTCCTCCTGTACACCCACTGCAGCTCCGCCAGCGTGGCCAGCTCATCCATCTTGTCCCCCAGCGCCTCACTCCAGCTCCTCTCCCAGCGCTTTGCTCCAGTTCTGCAGACTCGCCCCTCTCGTCGCATCCCCGTGGGAATCCCCGGCAACTCACAACAAGGAAGCCAACTGTTGGCAAGCAGAGCAAACAGTCGGGGCCACGACACTGGGGTCCCCCCAAGGCAGACTCGAAAGCTCGTAAAAAAAGTACAAAAACATGATAAACGCAATAAAAGTTGTATCCCTGGTAGCCCAACTCCACAAGCGTTTACGGAAAAGAGACATAGCAAAAAAGCAAACACAGAAGCCCAAGCAAACATGAAAATAAACACAAAAGAGGCAGAGCTGTTGCAGCTCGCTGCCGCTCCGCAGCCAGAAGTCCTTTGTTCCATGACCATGTGGTGCTTTAATTGTAACCCTATGTAAAACACTTTTTACTTCCATATCTCCTATACTCTTTAAACTGGATACACCCTTTGGACAAATAGACTTCCCTGGACATTTTGCACACGTGTGCTTCCACATATGCAGCCTATTTGCATGAAGGCCTGATAATGTTAGAACTTCACTTCATGCCTGAAAGGGGAATAAGTTTTGAGTGAAGACCAAACAATCTCTTTAAATAGACTGTTTAACCACTGTTTTATTATGATTTTATTGAACATATACACATCTGATTTTGACATCACAACCTCAGAGCAGATGATCCCTTGTGCAACCCCAGTGATCTTTAGTGATCCCCTGAGGGGGGCACAGGCCCCGGATTGAGAACCATCCTTGAGGTGTGAGGAGGATCGGTGAAGAAGGAAGATGATATTTACCCCAGTGTGTGGCTGGTAAGAGAACTACAGTAGATCCATACTCAAGCTCACCAAAGGACACAGACTCATCACTGGATGGGATAATAAGGCCACCTATCTGTAGTCATTAGTTCCCCCGTGGTGTGCAGTCTACGGAACTAGCACAGTGTCTTCCACAGATCAAGTTCTCTCTTCAGCCTCAGGTTCAGGCTGAAAATGTGCAAACATTAGGCTGCTTGTGATAGCATAGTAGCACTCTGGATTCACGAGAATGCCCCAGACGAAAGTACAAACAACCCTGAAACATAATGCTTCTGGCCATGGCTATGGCCGGCATGGAGGCATAAAAACTATTTATAGCAGCATTTTTGAAAGCATCCTTACTTTACTTCTACTGTTAAGTACAAGTATTACCTTGTACCCAAAGCCTGATATATCATTGGTTATTCTCCTCAAGTTTTATAAACCTTTGTTGTCCAAAAAACAAAACACAACAATGAACATGGGTGCTGTAATATATTTAAGTCACTCCCACATACACAACTCAATAGGGTGTCAAAGTCACAGCTGAAAACAGTCCCTAATAAATATACTATTTACTCCTGTTAGAATAACATTTACTCAAAAGTGCCCAGCAGTTTTAGGAACTCGTGTAGAATTTTTAAATTAAAGTGACCTTGACCTTTGACCTACAAATTATAATCAGTTTATTCATAAGTCCAAGTAGATGTTTGGACCAGATGTAATGAAACTCTTTCCAGATATTCCTGAGATATTGTGTTCCAAAGCATGAGATGAAGGTGAGGTCACAGTGACTGACCCTTGACCACCAAAATTTAACTAGTTCATCCTTGAGTTTTAAGTGGACACATGTCAAATTTGAATAGAGTCCCTCAGGGCGTACCTGACATACCATGTTCACAAGAATGGGCTGGATGGCCATAAGGGTAACCTGGAAACATAATACGACCGTCCATGGCTATGGCTGGTGTGGACGCATACAAATAGCAAAAACTACAATCCAAGTCAATTGGGCTCAGAAAACTATTTAACTTGTTCAAGACTTTTTATAACACAAACTACATTAATTATTTTTTTTATAGCACAACACTCATCTGTCCTCCAAATAGGATTATTACTATGTCACAAATTATTCACAGTGAATCTGACAAAAAAAAGCCTTGGGGCACACCAGCAATTTAGTCAAATATTGAGATGTACCCAAAACCTATTCTTTTCTCACTCCACAGACAACAGGAAGCTTGACATGCAGCAAAATGAAAGACTGATCAAACAGCTCCCCAATGGCCATCACTCATTTTCCTTTCATCTAAATGTTTATCAAACCAGAGGGTTTGAAGGACAGCACATCATTTAAAAAGCTGGGCCAGTGAGTGAAATCAAGGCCCTATTATTTCTTCCCACTGCTACTTTTAGAGGCTTGATGAATGGCAACAGATGAGATGAGTAGAGAGGAGGAGGCCACCGCTACTCAGGGTCCATCTTCATTGGTTTTTATGTAATATCAAGTCATCTAATTTACAGCCTGTGCCTGTGCAGCTGAACCACTCAGAGTAATAGAAAAGTGAAAAACTGAAAAGTCCTTTAATAAAGTCATGAGAAAGTCTGAAACCACCAAATTAAATCTGTAAGGTTAGATGGAAACAGGGAGAAGGAGGGACAGAGGGAGGGAGACACAGAAGGATTCTGGCTTTATAAAGTTGATCAAGAGATAAAGATAGCCAGCAATTAGGAGTCATTACAACTGATGCAGGCAATTCCTCATTTTCTGCTCTTAGTGTAATATTTTAATTGGCAGTTAAAGACCTGCCACACTACACCACAATACAGCACAACACAGACAGAAAAAGAAGAGGGCAAAAAAAGATTTCTCTAATCTTAAGCTCATTAAAATAAGAAAGGACTGATCAACTGTAAAATTGTAGAACTGGTCAGAACAGCACAATGTAACACTTGCCAAGTGTTTAGACAATGAATTATTAATCTCTAAGGGCCGACAAGCTGGAATAGGTTCGGCTACTGGAGCAATGTATGGTGTCCAAATGAATTTCACAAACCATATGTTTGAACACTTTCTTACTCACATATACAAAATTTAAATAATTGAAATAATGAAAAATATGGAAAATGAATAAACCAAAATAACAAAAGCTTAACCGTGTTAAGTCTTTTCTCTTCACAGACCAATATCACAAAACTAAGTAATCCCTCCTCCTTGTGAGGAACAAGTAAATCTTGAGTAATGGTTTACTTAGGATACGTTCCCTTTTTATGTCTGCAATATCATAGGGTGCACCCAATCTAAATCTGGTATCCAATGTGGAGTGGAATCCACTTAGATAATTTTCAAATCCAAATCCCTTTCAAATCACTCAATCATACAAGAATCCAAAGTTTACAATACCGGTAATGCCATTATAACATTGTCTCTTCAGTGCATATACAGTTTCATCAGTACTAAAGTAGTTCAGTCCAAGGAAACAATAAAAGTCAAATCAACACTCCAGAAGTCCAAATAAGTCCAGTCTCAGTATGATGATGAAAAAATATACTGCACCTGAAGGCGTATTTGAATCCTTTGTCCACCACACTGGGAGTGTAGTAACACCTGTATGCTGACCAAAATTATCCAGATCTTCCCGTTCCAGAATCCGCTGGGAGGCTCGCCATCGAACTCCAAGAATAATTTATGATCACTTCACGAATGGAATAGAATGTCCCAAAACAAAAAAAACTGACCAATCGCCTTGTATTAATACGAGCATACGGTAATGTCCGCTCAGAATGGCGCGCACACACAACGCAGCCGTCTTATCTCTTC
>NW_018127980.1:1214903-1247787 GCF_001952655.1 Monopterus albus
TGTAGCTCTTTTAATCTCTGTCCATACTCCGTTTTTCTGTTCTGCCACACCCCTGACTCTACCCAAGGGCGGAACTTGTGAGGCGTATCTCACCTGACCCTGACAGTTCCTGATTGGTTTTGTTACTTATCAATCTTCTACTTATTTCTTTTCCCATATGACAGTGGAAAATGCACAACCCTTCACAATAAAGTTACCTCTAAGTATCAGTTTTCTAATTTGTTTTTTTGTTTGTTTTTTTCAATAACCACAACATCAGGTGGGTTACAACAACCTGAAGCAATTTTTTGATGATGCATAGAGTAAATATTCTTCATAAGGACTGAAAGCCATCTTAGAACTTTGTCTCACAAAAAACCAACCAACAAACAAACAAAACCATGAAAACCCTTGGAATTTCTCTTAAATTGACCAAAAACACTTTCTGGCTCGAGACCTTTTAATACAAAATTATATTTACTTTTTATACATTTTTATGGGCTGAAAAAAATTACACAATATTTTCATCATAAAAAAAGAAATGAAATCTAACAAACAAAATCATGTTTAGTATTCCCATTAATGAGGGGTCAGTAAGGCCACATAACGTCTTTCTGATCCAAAATGGTCATCATGTAGGGGAGAGTGACGTGTTATGTTATAGGGCAAATATATCATTAATAAGCAAGTACAAGTAGGATCATGACTTATCAGCTAGTAAGATGAGCACTGCACATATACACATAATACCAATAAAACAAAAGAAGGATCTAGTTTTTGTGTCAGTCAACTGATAAAGTATAAATGATCAAAAAAAGACCTGGTATCACACAGTTCCAGCTAGATCAAGCCACCACCCTGCCTTTAATTGATCACATAGACCTCAGGCTGGCATAACATGTTGAAAAGTTACACTTAGAAAATGTAACCTCTCTTCTCAGAAACAGCGACCATCGATTAGTCTGGATAATCCAAGGTTACTCCCATGCATCTACTGGGTCCTGTATGATTGACAGTGAATGCAGCCCATGGTATAGCGCAGGGGGATATCAGATCCCAAAACAATATGGGCCAGTCCTCAGATAAAGCTGCTTGTTGACTTTACGAGGCATTTGATTTCACAACCTGCTATAATTCTGATGGCAGGAGAAGACATAAAGCTGTTGTTCTTACTCTTGGCTGCTGAAGAGGATGCTTATACTTAATGTAAAATATGGCAGGGTTTATCCTGACATATAGCCAGTTTACATATCCTCTGTAATCTATACAGAGGTCTCTCCTGGGCCAACACTTGAGTCTGAAAGGAAAAATCCCAGTAATACTCAATGGATTGCTAAGAAGCTTTTTGCACATATTCATGGTCTCCAGAGACTGAAGCCTACTGACTACTGTGATCCCTTAACTTTTCATCTAGTGTCATCATTACATCAAAAATGTATTTTGTCCACAATAGTTATGGCCTGACATGCTTTCATCAGCTTCAGCTGTACTTGGTTTTGTTTAAAGCTAACTGGAAAGACTCTGCTTGGTTTATGCACAGGAGGCATGCCTGGGTACTTCTATGTATTTCAATGAGTTATTCGCACAGATCAATATTGATCAGACAGAAATGTATTATTCTGATTATATCAGAGAGAATAAAGATGGGTTTATTCTTGTCAGCTCTGCAATCCACAGCAATTAGTAGCCTATAAGCTGACGGAGTATTGGTGAAGGATGGATCCACATTTATTCTGCTGACTGTCCTTGCAGGTTATTTGAAGGCAGCAAGTGTCTGTTGCATTTGCAGTCTCTAATCTGAATGATATTGCACAGTGCCAAACCACAATAACACACTAGTTAAATTTTGTCACATACACCAGACTGTAACAAAATAACCACAGAAAGCTTCATGTGTGCACATCAAACTTGCCAGCTATTCTACATTTTCTTACTGCAAATCAACAAACATTTTGGAAATGGACCACTGAAAGCAGTTCACACGGTCAGAAAAAGTGTAGATCAATTAAAACTTCTCTCTCCACTAATAACTCCCATGGGACCTCCAGTTCTTACCAACTCCATCCAAAACACTGGCTAACCAGGGCAATGACTACAAGCATTGTGCACTTTTAATGAGTCTGGCCAAGGTAAATGGTGCCAGAAACAAAGGAATTACACATTTTATAAATTGTAATTTCTTTGTTAATCATTACTGGGACACACATAGTTACAGTTTTGTTCCCAGATTACTGCAACAATAATCATCAGCAACAATAATAAACAGTACGAGTTGCCAAAAACCTCCAACACAGTTTTGGTTTTCATTTATGGCACTGCAATATTATTTAACCTCTGATTACTGCTGGTTACTATATGAATCACTACGATGCAAAAAAATCTGTTGCTTTTACCACTACACACACCTCACCCCTTCTCATCTCTCGTCCCGAGACTAATGCAATACACTTCTGTTACCTGCAACACTGAAGTGATCTGTTAATTTGCACATACTCTACTCACAAGATACTGCTCTGTATTCATTTGCACACTGTTCATATGGAGATACTGTATATTTATCTTTATCTTCGCATAATTTACATCCATTGAACTGTTCACTCATGTAACGTATTGTTGTCCCTTATTCTGCACCGTTTCATTCCATCTCATCCCATTGCACTAGTGTTCCATGAGCTTAATGTACTGTACCTTGTCCATTACTTGTAAATTGAATCCATAGTCTGTTGTACATCCTACATTACCCTACATATCTTTCTGTAACTATCAATTGTACATATCTATCAGTAAATTAGTTCTGACTGTACAGACTGTAGACAGTGCACACTCTGCACTGCTGTTATTGCACTTCTGGTTAAATGCTAAACTGCATTTCGTTGCCTTGTAGTTTTACATGTGTAATGACAATAAAGTTGAATGTAATCTAATCTAATTTCTTTAGGTACTATTTTTGGTGGAGGAATACTCCACCAACTCTATGTTGTACTCTAATGAGTATTTCTGGAATCAAGGTAATAAACAACAGTGAATGGGCGTTTAGAATAATGAAGGAACTGAGTCTACCAGTGCAACAGTGTGGCTCACTGATGTGTGTTTGACAGGAATGGAATAATAGTATCCTCCCTTTCCTCTAGTATTATCCAAGCAGATAAATTTGCCTTTATTTGTCAAGCTTTTGAGATATCTGGTTTTGAGATTCTTTTACTCTTGAATAATACAATGCAGTTGAATGGAAATTCATTTTTTTACTCGTAGCCTTGAAGAGGAGCATTTAAAGACATTCAGCAGCAACAGATATCACCAGACAGTGTCCTTGTTACTGTGGATAATCCACAGAACACAGCCAACAGTTTGTTTTTTTTATAAGGATTGCTTCTTTGGTAGAAAGCCATTTTAATACAAACTATTCACATTCATGCTCCATCTCTATAGTTAGGAGATTGAGCATCTTGTTTTATATAATCTCCAGGAAAGCCTGTAAGTTTTGTAGAAAGATTATGTTAGAGCTGCAGAATTGTCCATGCCCGTCTAGGGTAAGAATTTTCACAAAAGGGGTGTGTATAAGAAATATTTTAAAACACAGTTAAAGTTGAAGACATTTATTTAAACATAAAAATGTGCAGAAATACAAAACTACTTATTTTCTACAAGTATTCATAATCATTTAGGATGCCCACGCAAGTTACCAAATGTGGTTCTTGCTTGCTAAAGGGTTAAACTTTCCCTTTTGGTAAAGCTTATGGTTAGGCCTGACTCAGGCAACCCTTAGTTTTGTTGATTAGTTATGCTGGGCCCATGATGCTCTGAGTTCCTCCCTCCATGCATATATATGCCATCATTTCGAGTCACAAAAATTGTGTCTCCTCTCTCCCGTAGTGTGCCCTCTCTCTTTCCTTGTACCTTTCTGCAGGTTGCCCTGGCTCTGGAGCTCTATGTTTCTGATGAGCAGTCACCGGCCACATCAACCTGCCCAGTGTTTGATTGTTGTTGTGTCCCAATGCTTTTCTTTTCTCTCTCCTCTATCCACTCACCCCAACCAGTGAAGGCAAAAAGCCACCCACCAAGATTCAGGGTCTGTCAGAGGTTGTTTTTTTTTAATTAAAGGGAGTTTTTCCTCCCCACTGTCGCCAAGTGCTTGCTCAGGGGGGATTTGTTGGGTTTTTTTTCCTATAATACTGTACGATCTAGACCTTACTATGTAAAGTGCCCTGAGATAATTTGTGTGTGTGTGTGTGTGTGATTTGGTACCATACAAATAACACTGAATTGAACTGAATAGCTGGATGAATTTTTCTCCCTCAACTTAAAATTTGTTCTATAGATTTTTAGGCAGGCTAATCTTTACCACTTTATTGTCAGTGCTAAGCTGAACTTCTGTACAGGAGTGCTAGGGGTACAATTGTATAGGAAGGGATAAAAATGTAAGAAGTATAAGCTGATGCTGAGCAAGAGAGAGCCACTTTAGTGGTAAACTCTGCTCAAATAAAGGGGAGAAGGAATCATGGTTCTGTGGATACGAATGTTGTTAGTGCGTCAAACATATACTGAGAATTTGTTAAATTGTCCTTTTGTTTGTAAGTAGATAACTTAGGGAATGTTAAATTTACCACATACAGTAGCTTTTGCTGCAGTATTCATTACATGGAGTACAGCAGTAATAATAGTTAGAGATTGTTTCAACAGTTCACCAGTTTACCTAGCTTGCACCAAAAGAGGCCTTCAAGGTTCTATTACAGCATCAGCCTAAAGCATAGACCATAATATGACATATGAATCAATATGTCTCTCGGTACAATTGCTCTTAAATTATTCAGCAGCCATAAAAAATAGCACAAGTCCACATTTAGTGTACTCACATTTTACAAGGATATAAAAGCTGCTCACAGAGTTAGCAGCTACTACAAAAGTCACAATTAAAACTACATATTTACCGCCTCCTTTCAGTGTTTGTTTCTCTCCCTCTTGTACCTAACAAAAATCCACCTCCACCTCATTGCTTTGTTCTTCATCACATTTAGGCTAGAAAGCACAGGCAATCGGGAATTAACTTAATTTCACTGTACTTAACCACATTATACAAACATCTATCGTTTAGCAAGTGTGACACAACAGGTTGAAATCAGTCACTAACTAGAGAAACCTAAAGTCCTCACAACTTAATTCTGCTCTCAGAATTTAAAACCTGCTGTAATAATTGCTGCAGGAAAAGGATTAAGGTCATTTTTGCCCTTGAAAGGAGGAATTAGACCAAACTATCCCAGCTTTACAGACCTTGTTTGGGCAGGCGGGATTAACTGTTCAGTGTACAAAGGAGCCTGGAACCTGGATGACGTCTTCTGACATCTCAGACATCGGTCTCAGGAGTGTTCCTAGAGTTGCACTCCCTCTCCTGTTTCTGCACTAGCAGAGCCCCACCTATCTAAACTGATCATATAATAAGGAATCCAAGCATACCACCAAAGACCTCATGAAAATGATTATAGTCACCTCAGCAGTTTTGCATGATAATCACGACAAAGGCTCAAATTTCAGCTAGACTAGGAAAGTTTCCTGGCACAACTTTAATTTTAGCTTCAACTACAAATTCTGAAAGTTAAATAGTAGATACATGTTATTTATGAACTCTGATTAGCCAGAGTATCCTATAAGACGTGTTGGTAGTTTATTATAAGACAGGGCAAAGTGAAATAAGATAGATGTGAATCTAAAACCGAGCAGGGCCACTGTAAATAATAATGGAAATCAAGCACAGTGGACCTCCCAAATTCGCAGAGGTTAGGTTCCAAGAGCACCCGTGAATTCCAAAAAAAACACAAAAAAATGGATGTGGTCCCAAAAATTCCTATTAAATGCCTATTATATTTATACATACATAAGAATATGTTACTCCTGGGGCAGGAATTCTCCTGGTAGTTTTATAATCTAAGAAAAGAAGTCATCCTGATAAACACCTATTCAAAAAACAAAACAAAACACACACACACACGCACAAAAAAACAGAATCACAGTATAAGTTATATATACAGTTCCTCTTTATATATACAGTTACTAAGGTTATATAATAAAGCAATATGCAAGCAAGGAGAGCAAACAGACGAAAGAGAAGACCATACTGCCTCATATCAAGGACATCCAACCCTGCTGCATCCAGGCAAGGGGTTTTATACAGGCGCTTGGTTTAAAATCCTTCTTTTCTCATGGGCTTACAGTTGTTTCTTCTTCCAAACTGATTCAGTCTTGGGTGCTGTGGCCTCAAGAAGGGGATACAACTTCAATGGTGAACTTCAGTCCAGGGTCCTGGCCTCAAGAAAGGGAAGCAGCTTTCTCTGGGAAAGTCCCACTTTTTGTTTCTTCCAATTTATCGCTAGTAGCACAAGCTGAACCTGTTGTTATAAGGCTGAGCAGCTGCTGTCACACACTGTGTTCTGCTCCTAGCTGTGTGTCTTCACTGGTCTTGGTGTAACTGACTTCCCTTTTCTTGGGCCTCAGCATAACTGATTTTAATTTTCTGGGGGGGTCTTTGATGTGTGTGCTGTCTCTGTCAGGGCCTTGGCAATTACAAATTCATTCTCTCTTCACTACAATTTATTAGCAATCTGCTGCCTTCAAAGGTCTTCTTACATCATTAAAAACTTCTGAATGTATAATTAATACACAATTATACAAATGCTATTACATATTCATATCCTTTTCTGTGTAGAATTAAATACATCATGTTAAACCTTCAATTATTTAACAGTGTGCAGATGTAGTTTCACAGGCAGAGAGGGAGAGAAGGAAGAAAAGGTGATGCATGAAAAGAAAGTGTGAGTGGACAATGAAGATATGGCATAAATAGTATGGAGAGTAAATGAGAGGAGGTGTGGTACAACAAACATTTGCATCTGTGATTTTGCTAAAATAAGACCAGATGTCAAGAATATGGGATGTTCGTGGCAGAGTTTGAACTCTGCACCTTCTGCTTATGCCTATAATTTACAAATCACATTTTTCAAGAATAACTGAAACTGTCATGTTCCCATTTCACAGCTGCATCAAAACAAAATCAACAAAAAAGCTAACTTGAAACTAGAGCTTTGAATAAGACCAATATGAAAGAATCCCACAAGATCTACTAGAATTCAAACAAAATGATGTTAAAACTAAAGTACACACTGTATCAGGGCTGAAATGAAGCATGACACTTTACTGTCACTGATCACTGAGCTACCACAACTGAAAGGACATAAAAAAAACAGAATTATCAAGAACTGGTTGGCCACTGTGGGGAAATTAATCCTGCATCTTCTTATCACGAGGCTGAAGCATTAATACTGAAGCAATTACTAAACTTAAAAACAAATGATTCAACTTGAGTTTTCTTAGCAGTGTTGTCACAGAGTTTATTAAAAGCTTAAGCAGTGACACACAGCATTCAAAGTGAGTTTTACAAAGTGCATACTTCCCCTACCTCCAGCTTCTTACATTGATACAAAACAAACCAATTCAAACCCTTTGTCCCTAATCTACAGACACAGCCATGGCTTGGTGTAGTACACCCCACATGTGCTACATACTGTATGACTGGTTCACTGGGCATCACCTGTTTAAACTTTTTGCTTATTTTAGTATCACTTAACAGCTGAGAGGTGTAGGCATGCTTAAAAAAAAAACAGAACATTTTTTCAATCATTCAACATTTTACTGTAGTTATTTCTATCACTTAACCTCTGAGCCACCATGACCAATGTACAACACAGTCCCACATTTTTTATAGAATCTGTAGTTATAGCTGTGTCCAAATAAAGGCATGTTCACATTTGACATTTCATAAGTAAATTTTTCAACAATTAAACTGCATATTTTGAAAAAACATTTGCAATTGTGGACTTACTGAAGATTACAAAGACATAAATAAAACCAGAATTGTCATGAATGTGTGGAATGATTTTGTCCTGGCTAATGCAGGGGACGTGTGAGAACTTGAGAGCGAGCTGAGAGTCATTCATGTACAGATGCCATACACTTGTGTGAGCCAAACAGCTGGAAGCTGTGTCCAATCAGAAAACAGCAACAGAAACATCAGCTGGTGCTTTCTTAGTTTCCTAGTGCCAATGCACTGGTCATGTTAGTGCCGTCCTTGTTGACACACTGTGACAAATATGTTTCAGGTCAGATGTGCAGCCAGCTATGACCAAACTGTTAAGCAGTCAGTGTAGAAGGAGTACCAACTAGCTTTGAATAGCCTTCAACCGCATTTCACTGTCTAGATGAGCAAACTCTATCCACTGAAGAGGACAGGAAATGCTGTTGAAAGCTTTACAAAAAGGACTCGTGTTGGCCTGGGCTCGAACCCGGAACCTTCTTGACTGTGGGGTAACAGCGCTAATACCTGTTCCACTATGCCAGTTTCAATGTAGAAAGATAAAAATTAAATCCATTTTTTTCCCTATATTCACATCAATAGGGGAGGGAATTTACTTCATGTGAATATTTGCTTGAGTAGTTTTGTTGAATGCACATGCTGCACATTGCCCCACTCTAATCATCATACTCTGCTGTGTCCTTCATTTAGCACGTCTGCAGGCAGTTTAAATCGTTCTTGTTGGACATGTTGTCTTTAAAGCCAATGAATGCAATGTATCAGCCGTGGAAGTATACCAACCATCCCCGGGACAACAAGGCAGCCAGAGGGTGAAACATGATCCACCAGATCCAATTAGGCGTATGGCATAGGATTAGATTTGAATAGGTGTGATTGCATTAAGGATAGATTAAGTTTATTGCATTATTAGCTTTAGAAAGGCAAGATGACTAAGCTCCAGACAATTTGGGGATGGGGCTGGGGTGGTGGTGGTTTACAGGCTAGCTCATTTTCATCTTTTAAAAGCAGACAAAAGCCAAGACAGTAACACAGCAGACGAAAAAGACACATTTTCAATTCTGTCTCATCTTAATCATAGCAGCACCAACGACTCATATCCACTGCTAATATTCATTGTCTGTAAATTCAACACTGGTTTCACATCCTATTTCATACCACCATATATGATGTAAAGGTCCTTATCATATATTGTGGAAGACCTATAAACATGCCAACAGTAAACATTTTACAAACAATTTCAAACAATGTTAAACATCTCAAACTATGTCTGTCTGTGCTCGTCACTGGTCTCACAACCTTTTTATGAGATGGACTGACAGCCCAGATGATGTTGCTGTCTACAGAGCCACACAAATAGCCTGGTTTAAAACTATACTATAATCCTCTGAAATCCACTCAGGTGCTTTAAAATTTCCAGTAATGGCTGAAGATACAGCACATTTCAACTAACAGTTAATAATTTGCATTGTGATTTACAAATTGCCGATTCATGGTCCAACATATCAGCCACTTGTCGATATACAGTTTCATATTGTTCCACCACCATGACCCACATCATTATAAAGACTTGCAGAAGCCAACAATGGTTGGTGTTGTGATTGTTTTTAAAACCATGTTAAGCATCTCATTATCTTCCCAAGTCAGTCAACTTGTTACAACATTAAGTATCATTTTGTTATCTCTAGGTAAGTCATTTTCTCAAGTTAATGGCATAATTAAGTAATTTCCCTCTGGAAGATGAATGTTTTCTTGAGATAATGACAGACCTCCCCTCTTATCTCAATAAAACAGCTTTGTTACTCTGTGTGCTCTTTATTTCAGGCTTCTGTAGACTTTACCCCATGGGACCAAATACAAAACATCTATTTGTCCCTCAGGTTAACAGAAGTGCACATAGAGACAATTCCAAAGTCCTGACACAACACCTGCCTACTCCTCAGTGTCAAAAGTAGCAAATTCATCATATTCCATCCTGCTTTACTTATGTTTATCACACATATTGAATGTGATATGGTTTTCAGTATTTTGCTCAAAAGCACCACTGCATGTGGACGGGAGGAGCAGGCGACCAAACCATCAAATCTTTAATTTATCCCACTACTACCACCAACAAAAATACAGCTGCACAAGTGGCCACTAGACAATCTGTGGTTATTTACAGCAAACAGTCAATACTGTGACTTCTTTATACTGGAACTGCACTTTTTTCCATATGTTCATGGTGTCGACCAATGTGGCAGAGAGATATGTGCAAATTTTCGACCCACTTTGACACGTTTTCTCTTCATCCTGCCCTGCCCTGTTTCTGTTTTCTTTGTATGAAATTTGGCACCTGATGTTTGGCACCTGATGCGCCACCTATCTTCTTGCAGGACCAAAGACTGCAGTTTTAAAGAAAAGTAAAGAACTGTCAGAAGAAGGAAGAAAATACAAGCAAAGCTGTCATCAAAAAGATACAATAGTATGAGTTCTTCAGTCTCACCCACTCATTGTTTACCCGATCTACGGTGGGTACAAATGTCTGCTTGCCATGTTTTCAATGTTTTCAGCTTTGGATTAGTTTCTGTCTGACCACAAATCCTAATAACAACATAACCATCTGCCCCAGAACAGCTGATGTTGCTCTGCTGACTGCCGGTTCCACTAAGTACCAAAGCGCCACCTTTTACCTCACAACCTTATATCCTCTATGACAGAGCCTTCTGGCACAAATTAAGACAGGGAGCTATAATAGTCTAATGTCCACATGACCACACACACATACAACCATTTACAGGCCCCAACAAGTCACTTAATGGCTCTGATCGATATATGTGGGAGAGCTGCCTCATTTTCTCTTCTGGACCATAAAGGGCTACTTGGCCGTTTTCAGCAGCCCACTGGTCAAACAGCCATCAATTTCACCTTCATACCACCATAAATCTGACTGCACCTCTCTCCCTTATTTTCTCTGTCTCTGCCTTTATCACAGTCACTGTCACTCTGTATCCATTTATTTCTTTCATCTTGTTCTGCTTTAGCCTGTGTTCCAACTTGAACTGGAAAGTTTAGTGAGAAGCTTCTGAATTTAAAGATACTGGGGAATTGTTAAGGAGTTGTTCTTATTGAGATATTTCATGAAGAATACTTTTGTAGATTAGAGTAATCTTTTGGTCATCTTATCACACAGCACATAGCAGGATAGAGGGCACTGAACACTGTAGAGGTTTTGTAATTTTGTGTAGAGATTACAGTGAAAACCATGGTATTTTGCACGTGCAAACACTGTAGCAATGTATCCACAGAAACATCTAGCGCAGGTGCTAGCAGGCTAATCATGATGGCGTATTGAGAAGATGTATTGTTTTAGGCCAGCACCCGAGTTACCATTGCCCTGGTCCCCTCAACAAAAAGCCAGTGGGATTTTATCCGTAGTTTTTTAAATTATTGCAGAAAATAAGCTTTGTGGCAAACAAAGGTTTATGACACTTCATTTTTTTCTTCACAAAAAGATAATCTTCACAAGTGAACATCACTTTTGTGATTTCGGAAGCTCAGTTATGATCACCCAAGTAAAAGGCTATTATTACTCTATAAACAAACTGCACCACAGTCCCATGACTTCAGTGTCACCACTGCAGCTTCCAACTTGAAATTTGATTTACCACTTCCACCAAATCCTTCCCTCTTAGCGTGACCTGATCTAGCTAGTGACCATGGCTGTGTCAATTAGACTAGTTTGCAAGTGTGTGAGTTTAAGCATAACGAAGCTGTAAAGGCGGGTTAGTGAGGAGATGAGTCTCCATGTTCACCATGGTGACGTGCAATATCCCAGGACAGCCTCTGTAGTCTCATTTAGCCACTTGCTAGCAACCACATTTTTAAAGACACATAAAAGCATTAAAAATCACAAGTGTGGTATTGTATGAAAATGTATTGTCCTTGTGTTAACCACAGACCTTATTTCATGCATCTAACCAAAAACCCATTCAAAAAACCTACAGACCTCAGAGCAAGTGAGCCGGAAATGCAAGAATGCTAACTCAGTTCCAGGATTTAGGACTTACTACTATGACACTTTAAAGGACACACCAGCTTTAGGTTTGATAAGGCTGTTTATGAGTTTCTACTAAAAGTATAGTGCAATGGACACATTTCTTTAGGAATTTAATAAAGAACAGATGTTTGTTGTCTCACCAAAGGGATCCTTAAATGTGGTTTTCAAAATCTGATGAACCCCAAATCACATTTTCATAAATATTTATGAATAGTTTAATGTCATAACAAAAATGGCTTGGCACAACTTCTCTCATAGCATTTGAATCGCATTTCAATTTCAGTTTTTTGCATTGATGACATTCAGATCACAGATAAGCTTCTCTAAAGCGAGAAATGAGAAAAGGAAATTGCAGCAGGTTTGTTTGTAACCTTAACCATGCTTTTTTCCTTGTGCTTATAAATGTTTTACTCATTTTCCATGGATGCTGTGTTGTGTGATTTCTTACTGATCATCAACTTTCAGTACAAAATGACAAGCTAGCAAGGCTCATCTGATGGTTTGTTAATAGTCCAGCAATAGTCTACCTGCTTTTTTGTCACAGCAGTGCATGCACACAGTTTGCTTGTGTAATGAAGGGCCAACATTTTAAGTGCAGTCACTTTCAGGCTGTTGATTTGTGTTCGGCCTGATTGATTGTCTGACTGCACATGTTTCCTGCCCTGTTAGATTTTGTTGTAGCGCTCAGCAACTGACTTTGTGAATACAATCAGAGCTGATTGTGAATTATGCCTAAGCCCCAGGTTATAATAGACAAGAAATTAATTTTCTTCTTGATGTAATTGTATTAATTTTACATTATCTTAATGTAATATGGCAAAGTCAAGCTATAATGTGGCTGTGAGAAAACATACCTAAGCTGAAGCACACAGCACTGAGGCAGCAGTCAAAAGAAGCCAAATAGAGCAGTTCCTGGACAGAGAGGGAGTCGAGGAAATGAGCAGTGAGATTTATAAGTATCCAGTATGCATGGCTGAGTGGATACAGCACTTTATGGTGTGAGGAGGAATACAAAGATGGATTCCTTTCAGAAAGCCAACAGTTTTCTCAGCTCTGCCTTAATTTTCCACATATGTCACAGTATCTGTCCATAATGTGGAAACTGCTACCGCACAAATCAAAAGTGAAAGGAGAAAAAATGTTTCTATTGCCTTGTGCAGTGCAATGTACAGTGTGCAAGTAGTAATCACACCTCTGATACTAAAACATCTTAAATGCAACAGAAATATGCTTGTATGAGTGAACTAAAAATAATGAAATATAGCCTGATTTGTATTATTATGATTATTATTTTAAGCAACAAAAGTAATGTGTTACAGTGCTCTTTATTGTACTCTTATTACTCAGTTGCCAGCTCCATCAAAGATGCCTTTAAACAGCTCCAAATCTTTTATGCACACTTCATATCTTCAATATTTTACTGCACTAGCATGTCAAGCTAGCTCCTATAGCAATTGTTTCTGATTTGGAGAAGCTTCTCAAATCTCTTATCCCAGTCTATTTCTTGTAGGGGTGTGCAGCAAAACCCCTAAGCAAAAAGGTTCTTCTACAGGTGCACTAGATGGGGTCGGAGTGTTGCACTTCATATAAATGTTGTAGAGTTTTTAGAAATGGTTGAGCGTCTCAACCTGGTATCCCCCTGTCATCAAATAATCCACAAGTTCTTTTTCTGCTGAGTAGTTGTCCTCTGGGTCTGTTTCAAATGCAAAAAAGCTCACTTCATGGCTGTTTGATGCTGTGAACACTAGTAAGGCAGGGTCCTCTGCAGGAGTAGCTGCATCAGAAGCTTAGCCATCGACTTTGAATGCTGGACAACTGGCATCTTTAAGAAGTGCATCTTGTGCAATTGTTATCATTCCAAGATGGGTAAGTTAAGCCAAAATGGATAAGATTAAGAGAGCACCTCACAATGAGGTATCATTAAATATCTTATTAAAAACAAACATACCAGAACTTTTACAGACATCAGTAATAACATTTTCCAAAAATGACAAAAGTCACCTCTGGGAAAAATTTACTTTTAATTTTTAGTTTTCTATGAAAACATAGAAAGGATGGGGTTTATCACTTTTACTGCAACCAGCCACCAGGGGGCAATTGGTTTGTGGTTGCTTCACTTCTGGGAGCCGTCATGTCGTATATAGTATCTGGTTTTTCATGATAAAGGCTAAAGTAATACTAAATTAAAAAGTAACACTGGGTAACACAAAATATTTCAAATGGTTTACAATTTTTGCCGACAAATAAACACTAAATGATAATGTGAAAACAAACAGATGGACAAGAAGTAATACTGTCTTAACACTTAGTCAACAACCTGCAGCATCTGTGAAATCACAACCTCTAGCTCCTGATCAGTTTCCTCCACCAGACAGATTATCTTGTAGTCAGAGGTTGGTTTAGCTGCTTGACAGGTTACACTGCCTTAAAGTTACAACCAGTGATTGTTTTGTATCTGTTATCGGACATTAGCACTTCTTGGAAGTGTAATGTTTATAAAATACATTTTTCTACAAACAACTGAGAATTAGACAAGAAGACAAAAAGCAGATGAGACAAACAGGAAAATGCAGTCAGCACGTTGATATATTTATGTGTAACAATCCCGGATCTTGATGTTTTTTGTCCGCAAAAAGGTCAGAATCAGGCACTTCTCTGCACTGACTCCTCGCTAGATCATCTGAGAAACTTCATCAGTGACTCTCCTGTGCCTGTTCCTGTTCCCTGTCTTGTTTATCACTTGTTTCCCCTTTTGGACTTGGATTCTATTTGCCTCATTTGTTTGTCTGGACTCTCCCGTGCTTGGGCATTTGTTTCCTCTGTAATCCAGTCAGTTGTTTGTCTTCAGTGTTTTCATCTGCCTTGTCAGTTATATGTTCTCTAGTTACTTCTCTAATCTGGTTTTGTGGGCCCTGTGTCTGTATCACTGTGTACAGTGTGTTCTCTTAGTTAGCCATGTTATTTGTATTGTCATAGGCCCTAAAACATGTTACCTCACAGATGTTACAATTTGTTATCTTGAGCCTGTCATCATGCATTTTTTGTTACTTCGCCTGTATATTTTAGTTCCCAAGCCAGTCATAGTTTCTGTTTCCTGATTTTTCAATGTTTCAAAATTTCAATGTTGCCCTCTTCTTCTGATTGTCTTGATAAAATTATTATTGTTTTTCCTGCCACATTATCCCTATTCTGAGTCTGCATCTTGGTCCTCTGAATCAAAACCGTGACAATATGGAAAGGTAAGATAAAAATATATCATGAAGTGCTGCGGATCTGACATTAAAGATATTTTCAGTTAGATATCTTTCACGTTGCTATGATTAGGTTCCAGTATTAATGTGGTCAGTCAAGCAGCTAAATTGTTCTCTAGATGTTTGTTATATAAATATAACTGTACTAATATTATCCAACTATTGAGCTTCTCTCAGTCCAAATGTGAGTGAATCTAACTTTTGAATCACTTGCTGCTCTGCAGAGCAGAGATGCATGGACCCGGTGTGTACACAGATAGACAGTCTTTTCCACTAACCTCGTAATAGCAAGAACAACGCCTGTACCCATGGTAACCATACACAGCAAAGATGAAGACAGCTGTATCCTCAAATTGTTAATTAGACATAAATATTAAAAGTAATAACCTAGACTAAAATGTATTTAGTTTTCTTTGACTAAAGCTAACAAAAATCAAAAGACTAAAATTTGACTTTCTTGTTAATCTGTGCGATCTGACAGTTTTTAAAGGGTGCTACCCCCCTTTAAGGCTTCTGGCTCAACAAGGCGGCATTTCACTGTATACTGTACAGTACATGAATAACAATGAGAGTGTAACACAGAAATTGGGTTGACTCTGTGTTCTGACAAAGTGGGTGGCAAAATAACCAAATTCACTAAACTCAACTGCTAACAAATCTGTTATCTCTCCTCTCTCATTCTTATTTGCACAAAGCATTGCATAAACCATCCAGCTAGCAGCTTCTCACTTTAAGCCGGGACTCACCATCACTTTCACCTGTTAAAATGACAAACGATGCCAGCAGTGACAAATGTTAATTCTGTGAGTAACTTAATGACAGGCCAAAATTAAGTGCCGTGCTGATATATGGAAGTGCTATAAAGTGCTGCCATCGTAATTTGATTTCCCAATGTGTAGTGTGTGTAGTGCCGATGATGCAAAATGACATCACCAAAATGGTCCAATGAATTAATTGCCTTTCAGGTCATTGTGTGAACGTGAGATGAACTAAAACTAAAAAGCAACAATAGATGTTTTGTTTCTGTAATGAACAGGTGTGAAACTGACCATCAAGACAATTTATTTTATAGAAAGTAGCTCAGATGGTTTTTGAGAGTGCCATATAATTCTAATCTGGACTTTTTAATGCAAGAATGCAAAGTATTCCTATCCATCTACATCCTCATCACACCCTAAAAGCAGCTCAAAGCAAGCAGCCACTGTTGTATTTGTTCTCCTTTTGATTGCACTTAAATGAAATATCTCAGCACTTATGTGACTAGCTGTAGAAAATGAAACCAAATGTTTAAACATTTTAAAGGATAGTAGGTATCTAAAGGCCTTGTTTGGTAAACTCACTATATGCCGAAAGTAATGAATAAAACATTTCTGCTTTTTCCACATCACTTTAGCCATTGTTGTTTCAGTCTTACCCCAACTCCAAATCCTTAGGCATTTGCAATAAAATTTCCGGTCTCTTTCATGTAAGCCCGTCTGGATATCTACGCATCTGCTGAATGCCTGAAATGGAAAAATTTGGGCTCAGGCTGAAATTTGTCTGCAGCTAGCTTGATGTCGCTCAGGGTTTAACCATGTGGCTTCTGGTGTTTGACAACTGTGCAGAGTAAGAGGCTGCTGTGTTTGAATGGCGTTAGGCCATAAGGGGCTGGGGTGATTACATTTAATTAACTGCTCCCTCATCTGGGTCTGATTACTGACCAGATGCTAATGAAAAGTTGGGGATACGGTCACTGCCAGATTTGTGAACAATATGTGTGCGTGTGTCTATACTAGTGATTATCCCTGTGTGGTAATCGTGTTACCTTCCAAGCAGGTCTTTGTGTGTGCAGCAGTACTCAGGGTGTGCATGTTTCTGTACTCTGCTCCACATGTGTCAGTTTTTAAGGTCTAATATTTAGAAATGTGACTGGATTTCTTTTATTTTTATTTTTATCCATCTCTTTATACTTACAGCCCATTCATATCACACAGAATTCAAACAATATGAGCTTTCAGTTAGGGATATATTAATTAATTAATTACTTAATTATTTACAGCAACTTCTTTTATACAAACATCAAAAAGTTACCAGGACAACAAATAAACTTGTTACATTGATCTAACTGGCAGTAAAGACTGAACTGTATGCTATCCTCATGTCCTTATAGACTTAGAGGAAAGATTTACAGTTTTAAATCTAACCGCCCTACACACTGGTTAATTGTTATTACAAGGGTTTCCAATTTCAGTTATATTACATTACTATTACAATTACATGATCCTTTAATACTGTGAACACACACCATTGTTTATTTTGACTCAATCCTACATACATTCTCCTGCTCACTGCCAAATGGATTAATCCGCCACTGAAAATGTCTGAGTAACTTTGCATGATTAAACCAAACTAAATCTAAAAATCTTCTATACAGACATATGTTAAGGTGTATCCAAAATGATTTAATGCTGTTGAGTTTCTATGGGAGAAAGGAAACTTTTAGGAAAATCTTCAGAATCTTGACAAAATGTGTTTCCTTATCCAGCAGCAGTCTACTGGAACAGAATCTATATGTCAGACTGGAAGGAGAAAGTCAGATTGTTCAATGTGCCACCTCAATGATATGGAAAATGAGATTCACTCTTTTCTGTTGTTCTTTCTTTCACATGAATTTTGCACAATGACTGAGTTGGCTGGTCTCAAACTAAATTACAATCATATATATACTGTACTTCAGACTTGTAGTGTGTGTAATGTTGTGATTCATGTTTTTCTTTAGGTTTTGTACATGTGTTCATGGAGAATGACATATTTATTACGTTTGGTATATAGTGCTGAATGGGCCATACTTTTGGCATGCAACAAATGAAAACTAACTAAATTATGTTGTCTCAAAGAGTGAAACCATTATCAAACATATATAAGAGGAAAAGAAATGGAACTGTAGTGTTCTAGTTAAATCATGTCCTGGAGATGATGATGATGATGATGGTGTATAGAAGTCAGGTTGTTGTTTGTAGTTACACCTGCAGAGGGAGCTCTGGCTTTTTTCACATTGCTGGAACAGAAATAAACAAGATGTGCTTGTGTGTGCGTATTCATGTATCTGAACCTACTGTAAAACCATGCCTATGTGAATAAGCCTATGTGTATGTGTGCACCACAATATAGAAATTTCAACATGCTGTGTTGTGTGTGTGTGTGTGTGTGTGACAGAGAGAGAAAGAGGTAATATGTGAGGGAGGGAGCCTGAAATCAGTCCATCATATCAATACCTTTAATTCTGGCCATTTTGGGCCAGTAAATACTGTCTTACTCGTCACTAAAACTGACCACTGGACCAGTTTTAGTAGAGACAGATTATTTATTTTTGAGTTATTTTTTATTATAAGATGCAGAGTGTATCTTTGCTGACATTAATGTGCAGTATTTTCTATCATATAACACCATTATGTGACACTACCTTTCATTCCACTTTGTGGTGCTATGATAATACATTTTTGGACTTTGCAATAAACATAACTACTTATAAAAATAATAATCACAGTGTAGCTGCAATGTACAAGTCTTATAACAAAAAATTGTTAACAAAATTGTTAAATAACTCTCACAATGACTGGATTGATTGTTGTCACTGTTGCATGCTGGGAAATCTTGAATGTGGACAAAACTCTCTTGTCATTGAATATAAGTGGCCTGAGTGAAAATGTTTTGAATGCACAGCAGATTTTTTTCCAGCCTGTCAGTAGCTTTTTACGAAGATAAATCTCACTGAGCTGAGTGCCATCCAACTGGATGCTTTTAACAAAAATAGTGTTTTATAATTGTCTAAATGATTGTATACAATAAATGTATCCATGTTTCCATGCTAGTCAGCAACACAAATGTTATATTGTATCCCCAGTCTTTGCAAGTTACCTTAGGAGTGTGGGTAGTTCCTAATTTTCATTTTTTGATTGGCTTTATGCTGCCTTTTTTATTATGTACTGTAGGCGCACTGGCCCTTTAAGAATGATTCTACCTCCTGAATGGCAGACCACAGAGGCACCCTCCTCTTGCCCTGTGGTACTCTTATCCATGTGTTAAAGATGATGGCAAGATTTGTGTGTATAAACTGTGCTACATGTGTCATGCACAGTCTCATGCTGCTTATACTGGATATCAAACAGTGACCTTCCTCACATCCCAGATGACTGAAGCAGCATATGCATCACCCCACATGCCTTTTATGCAAAAAGGAGGATTCGGATGCAGCTGAACGTTACATTACATTACACTCTCATCACAGGGTCAGAAAGACACATCGTCATTGATTATTGCACTTACACTTCATTTCATGCCAGTGGATAACAAGCTCAGAATCAGAATCAGCTTCATTGACCATACATTGGACACATGAGGAATCTGACTGTGGTACAGTGGCTTTCAATGTGTACCTACAATTTTCTTCCATAAAGCAACAAGTAGACAAGTAAACAATACAAAGATAGAGAACAAAAAAAGAAAAAAGGAAAGAAAAGAAAAGGAATGCATATTTGGAAAATAAAAATACTTAAAAATATAAATATACACACAGTGTAGATGCAGTTTTCCAATTAGATATATACAAAAGTATATTTACAAGGTATTGCGCTGAGGGTTGTCATTCTGTTATACAGTCATGTGTTCAGTATTCCATCAGTATGATGGCCTGGGAGAAGAAACTGTCCTTGTATGTGGTTGTTTTGGTGTACAGTGACCTGTAGCGCCGTTCAGAGGAGAAGAGTTCAAACAGTTTGTGTCCAGGACATGAGGGGTCTGCAGAAACTTATCTGCCCTCCTTCTGAACCGTGAGGTGTACAGGTCCTCCTTGCAGGGCAGACTGGCACTGATGACTCTTTCTGCAGTCCTGACTGTCCTAAAGCCCACTGTCATCTTCATTGTTTTGAGTGACTACAGCTCAATGAGATATTCTCCCAGTCCCTTTTTTCATCTTTGCACCACTTTGCACCAGGGTCACACCATCTGGGCGTTGTGCTTTTCTGATCTTTTGTTTTTTTAAAAAGGCCACACACATCCTTTTCACAGATCTTCAGGGGTAGGGGACTGGGGAGAAGGGGGGTGATCACGGGGGCAGACATCTGTGCAAGCTGCAGACAGAGGTGCACTGGTAGGTTGGTTGAAAAGAAGGCAACTAAAGATAAGATTGGTGGTGATGGAGGGTTAAGAGACTGAGAAGAAGCAAACACCAGGCTCAACAGACACATGGATTGATGCTCCAGCGTGTTTTGTGTACATTGTGGGCAGAATTTTGACGGTTTTCTGTGGATATGTGTATGAACTATCTGTCAATTAATTAAAATATTTAATTACAATTAGTTTTGTGACTGTTACTACCTGGCTCATGGCTGGTAACAAAAAGGGAGACCACACAGAATTTTGTATGAAACATTTTAACATAAAATAACCAAAATAGCTATACATAAATATATGGTGTGTAAGAAGGCAAAAGTCATCTGTAAGTGCATTGTATGGATGAGTAGAAATATAATGTTTTATGTGTTGAACGGTGCAATAAACAAGCCAAACAACAGAGGTAGGCTGATGAAGAAAGCAGAGAGTGAAAGAAAGACATCCCAGAAAAGCCGTCCTTTGTGTTTTTATGGAGACTCAAGTCAGGTGCTGCAGATTCACAGAAACGAGTGTCAAACTCCACCTACCAGCTACCTGCAGGGAAACACATAGCAGAGCAAACTGCAGGGGGGCGTCACACTGCCCATATTTAATAACAAATTAATTGCACATTTTCTTTTCTTTGATAACTTTGAGTTTGAAAATAAGCACTTTAATGCATCTTTCAACATGCTTGTGTATTAGCTCATTGGGATAATGAATTAAAGTGAATATGAGGATTATTATGGACTATGCAGCTGATCCTGTAGTTCTCTGCTAAATGAATATTACTGTCCATGGAATAAACCTTCAGTTTTGAATCACTAACACCATGGGATGTGTATAACAGTAATAATCAACACAGTTTGTCAGAGGGGACAACTGCACATGGCCATGTAGCATCTCTATTGATACACACACACACACACAGAAGCAGACAGGAGACAGTCTTAAATCTGAAATCTTAAAGACAAAGATGGTGTCTGCCTCCCAAACTAAGACTGGGAGCTGGTTCCACATGAGAGGAGCTTGATAGCTAAAGGCACTGCCTCCCATTTTACTTCTGTAGACTCTAGGAACCAAAAGTAGACCTGAGAGCGAAGTGCTCTGTTGGGATGATAAGGCTTTATGAGGTCTAAGAGGACAAGTATGGAGACAAGTCCTTTATCTGAGGCTAGGAGGAAATCATTGGTGACTTTCACCAATGCAATTTCTGTACTATGATGGACTCTAAATCCTGACTGAAAATCTTTAAACATCATTCCTGTGCAGGTGGTCAGTTAACTGCTTTGCAGCTGCTTTTTCAAGGATTTTAAAAAATAAAGTGGTGATTAGATATCGGTCTATAATTAACCAGAACACTTTGGTCAAGAGTAGGCTTTGAGTAGAGGTTTCATTACAGCAACCTTAAAGGCCTTTATAACATAACCTGTTAATAGAGAGAGGTTGATCAGATCTAATAAAGACGTGTTGATTAGGAGTAAAATGCCTTTGAGCAGCCTGGTCAGGATGGGGTCTACTGTAAGAAACATGTTGATGCTTTAGATGAAGCAATTGTTGAGGTTAGCTCAGTGAGATCTATGGGAGAGAAGCAGTTAAATATAAATGTGGTCTTACAGATGTTTCTAAAGATGTACTTGATGAGACATCCGTGACAGCTGTGGGAAGGATCTGATAAATTTTTGTCTCTACTAGTTGTAATGTTAGTTGTAAAGAAGCTCATTAAGTCATTATTGATGAGCTCTAAGGGAATGTTAAGCTAAACAGCACTGTGGCTCTTTGTCAGCCTGGCTACAAGTCGCCCGTGATGGCGGCATGTATGCACGCAGCAGCCCAGAGCCCTCATCTCCAAACAAAATTTCGTTGTATGTGTCACAATGTTACAATGATAATAAAATAAAGCTTCTTCTTCTTCTCTACAGTGTTGAAAAGAAACCTGGGATTGTTCTTATTTTCCTCAATCAGTGATGAATAAAATGTGGTTCTGGCACTATGAAGGGCTTTCTTATATGTTATTAAACTATCTTTCCAGGCTATGAAAAACTCTTCTGACTTAGTGGAGCGCCACCTCCTTTCCATTTTTCGTGATGCCTGCTTTAGGGAGCGGAGCTGCGAGCTGTACCACGGGGCTAGCCTCCTCTGTTTCACTACCTTCTTTTTCAGAGGGGCAATGGTATCAAGTGTATTATGCAGGAAGGCTGCAGTACTATCAACAAGATTATCGATTTGTATGGGAGTAAAGTTAAGGTGGCCTCCTTCCACTGTGTTGGCAAACGGCACTGAAGTAGATAAAGACGGAATTATTTCCTTAAACTTGGTAACAGCATTGCCAGATAGACATCTGCTGTAGGGGAATTGTTTCCCACATAGAGTATAATCCATTAATGGAAATTCAAAAGTTATTAGAAAATGGTCAGACAGAAGAGGGATATGGGGAAAAACTATTAAGTGTTCAGTTTCGATGCCATATGTCAGAACAAGATCAAGAGTGTGATTAAAACAGTGAGTGCGTTTATTTACAAATTGAGAGAAGCCAACTGAGTCTAATAATGAACAGAATGCATTGTTGAGGCTGTCATTGTCGGCATCTACATGAATATTAAAGTCACCTACTATGATTATTTTATCTGTACTAAGCACTAAATCAGACAAAGTCTGAGAATTCACTTAAAAACTCTGAATAAGGAGCAGGTGGACGGTATACAATAACAAACAGAACAGGCTTTTGAGTTTTCCAGTTTGGGTGTGAGAGACTCAGGGTGAGACTTTCAAATGAGTTATAACTATGTTTAGGTCTAAGGTTGATTAATAGGCTTGAGTCAAAGATCGCTGCCACGCCACCACCTCGGCCTGTGTTTCGAGGGATGTGACAGTTACTGTGACCAGGTGGAGTGGATTCATTTAGGCTGACATATTCTTCCTGCTGTAACCATGTTTCAGTAAGACACAAAAAGTCAATGTGATGTTCACTTACCAAATCATTCACTAACAGAGATTTAAATGAGATAGATCTGATATTTAATAGTCCACATTTGATTTTCCTGTTATTTTGTTCCATAAGAGAAGCAGTCTTAATTTTAAATTAGGTTCTTATGAATAGCTGCTCTTGAGTTTTTTGATCTATATATATATATAAATTGGGTGACGTCCCCATTTCCCCAGGTTCTTACAGTCAAAAGGCCTGTTTGAGAGCTGGCCACAGACCTTCCCTGTCCTTTACTCAAGTATTTGGCATGATTTGCTACAAGATAATTGTCAGTATCATCACTTGTATTAAGAAACATTCAGCTGCCACTTTAACAGGTACACCTGTACAATCTGTCAGAAGATATAGAATTTATTCAGGATGCTGCAGTTTTTGGTGTTGTACATTTTGCACTGATCAGCACTGTTTTAGCAGGTATACCTATTAAAATGGAAACTGACAACATTATTAACTTGTGTGCAAGAAGTCTAGCTACAACTTTCCCTTTATATGGCAATTTGACTTACGTTACTATTTGGTCATAAGCTTTGATGGATTTAACATATTTTGAGTTTTCTAGAGTAACAGCAGATATATTTTTCATACTAACTTGACCATGGTGACCCTGCACACATGTGATTCTGCTGGTCAACCTGCAACCTCTTCATCTGAAAAGCAACAATACTTTGCAATCAGCTCACACACACTCGTTCATGATTAGCTTTCTCTTGTTCCCTTTAAGTTGTTTCATTTAAAGTGGTGCAAAGATGAAAAAAGGGACTGGGAGAATATCTCATTGACTCTCTCTCCCTCTCTCTTTGTCGTTCTTCATTAGCAGAGCAGATGGTGTGAGTGAGCAGGCCGGTCATTTCTAAATCAATAGCTGGACACATGGGGGTCACTGGGTGTATTTGGAAAAAGCCCATAATGCGTACACAGGAGCAGCCATGCACACTCAACACAGGCATTTCAAAGTCTACATGCACACAAAAACCACACCAAATTCACCAATATTGGAGAATAAACCAAGAGTCCTGCAGCTATTTTATTGCCCTTAGTAGGCAAGCTGTAGTTTAATATTAGACGTCAACCCCCCCGATAATTATTTAAACTTCCTAATGGGAATGACAGTTGTATCGCTCTTTTCCCCTTCTCCTCATGTTACATGGCTTTTCTTGACTTTTTTATCTCTGTAACCTTAATACCTTCTCTCTCACTGAGTGAACAGAAGCACAATTTCAACTTTAAAGCCTGTGTAATAATCCACAACCTGTTGTTGGCAGTTTCTCTTATGAATCATTGTGCTGCTCCCTGTTCTTATTGTTTGGTTTGATTCAGATGTTGAAGGAACAATCATGCATTCTTTGTTTGAGTTCTTGCTCTGTGACAATACAACCTGTTAGCTTCGCCCTTTATCAGGCAAAGAGCCACATTTGGTAATTTCCGTTGGCATCCTAAATGGCTATGAATATTTGCAGAAAATAAGTAGCTTTGTATTTTTGCACATTTTTATGGTTAATTAAATGTGTCTTCAATTTTATCTGTGACCAATCAATACTGTAGCTGAAGTATTTATTAACTTGTATGATACACTGTGTATAATCATCAAAAAGTGACCAGCAACTGATAAGGATAATCACCTTTATTTGGCCAAGTATGTTACACACAAGGAATTTGTTTCCGGTACAGAACCGATGGCAGCCATCTGCAGGGTCAACTCAACCGATGGCTTTAACCATCGGTGGCAACGGGGGGCATGGGGTTCAGTGTCTTGCCCAAGGACACTTCGACATGTGGACTGCCGGCACCGAGATTCAAACCTCCGACTGGAAGACGACTGCTCTACCCACCGAGCCACAGTCGCCCCCTGATTGTACTGTTCTACTCTACAGCAACATTGTAATTTCTATATTACTTTGTCAGGTTTACAGCTGTAAGTGGAAGATTTGATGAAGACATTTCAGTGGGTTTCAAACTCAGCAAGAGAAATCCAGAGGGTTGTGATACTGCAACTTTTTGTTGGGAATGTTACATAAAAAACTTATTATTCTTGAAATAAATCCATATGAACTGTCTTTACTTTTACAGACAAATTGTATTTTACAGTATTGACTGCCACTGGGGAAATGGCACAATTGGCAAGCAAAGCATTTTAAAATGAGTTGAAACCTCAGAGGAGCTTCTGTAGAGCAACAGCAGAGTCATCAGACCACTTCGAAGTGAGCTAAATAACAGGAGGCTTTGGGGACTAAAATTAAAACCGAGGTTGAGAAGGAGAATCACTGACATGATCAGCCGACTGGATTCAAATTAGAAAATAGTAATTACAAATAAGCTTCAGTAATCCCCTCTGAACAGAGCTTTGGTTTACTTTGAATTAACCAAAGCTCTAGCTTAACATTTTGTCTCTTTGACAAAGGAAGATTTTTATGAATCAGTATTAGACAGAAAGATGTGATAATAATAACAGCCTGTAAAAAGATAATGTTGTTAATGTTGATTGCCATTATGTTTAGTTTCCTGCTTGGGAATTAAACTATCCAGCCATCATCCTTTATGCCTGCAACATCTGACATATTTTTACCCAAATAAATCAACAGCCATATATATACTAGCTCTAGATATAGGCTGGTTATTTGTGACGAGCAAGTCAGAAATGCAGACTAGCAAGGGAAAAATAAACAAGGCAGTTCATCCTCTCCCTGAAGGTGTGAGGACATGATTGGGGGTCACCGGCATTGACCAGATACTGGTTTCCAATATGTAAATATAATTTTGGTTTTTAATCTTAGAGTACCAGGTCAATGAATCAATGCAAAGGGATTTGCAATTATCATATAATTATGGATAGAATTCTATTAAGCAATTTCTGTTATTTAGTGTGCTAATTATTATAGCCTCATTAGAAATTTAAATATGAATGAGTGAACAAAGTAGAAACTGAAACATCTGTCAGTACCAGGAATATTATCACTTTAATGAAGGCAGGATTTGTTGCACAACTGTTAGACAGCATAACATCATAGTTATAGACAACTTCACTATAGACCTTATTCACCACAGAGTGGCCACATATTACACATACAGTTATGAGCCTAAATGAAATGTTTACTACTTAATAACAAATTCTTTTTGGGAAAGTTTTATGCCATCTGATGGTTTTACTGACAATGCATTTGAATCCCAGTTGACATTGAGTGAGAGGCACTGTCCACCTGGACGAGTCACCACTCTACCACAGGGCTGACACTTAGAGACACACAACCACACACACCCACATTCATACTTATGGGCCATTTAGAGTCACCAGTCAACCTAAGTTACATGTCTTTGGACTATAGGAGGAAGCCCAAGTAGCCAGAGAGAACCCATGCAAACTCAGGGAGAACATGCAAACCCTGCACAGAAAGGCCCCAGGTTGGCCGGGGCTCAAATCTGGAACCTTTTGCCATGAGGCAACAATGCTAACCCCTGCACATCCATGTCCACCACCACTGTCCCAAATGCTCACTAAAACATTAAATGTGAATACATCTAAATGGACTATTTCCTCCTGTTTTGAGTATTTTTTTAAACTACATTGTTAGAAATGTACTGAGCCTTTGAACCCAGTATATCTAATGAAACACATAGGTTCATATTATTATTAATTTACTATTGATCTAAACAGCAGACGCTAGTAGTATAAAAAACACTTTATAGCGTTTGACTCCTCATCTTCCAACAGAGCAAACCCAAGAAATTTACTCATCCACACTCCCTCAGATAAGTGGAAATAAAGGTGAAAATGTGCAGCCTTATCATTCTCTTTTGATTTCTAATCAACACCTTTGTGCATGTCCACATCTCCCAGTAGCCAGATAATGGGATTTCACTCTACAACCATATCATTTAGGAGTGTTTGATTCCTCTACTACACTGAATCATACAGCAGTGGTGTTTTCTCATAGTGCTGCCACTAAAGTATAGTAGTAAAGTAAAGTACATGTATATATATATATATATAAAGCTTAGAAAATGCAAGACACATAAATCTCTCGGTGGTTCAATCATGCAGGCACAATGTACATATAATGTATTGTCTAAATATGCATCAAACAAGAATAAGAGCCAGCACAAACAGAATCACGTGATAAATATTAATGAACCACTGAATACAATACATGACCATGCATCCCTGTTTAAGCAGTGTTGGTGTACAGGGGGATTTTTGGAAGTGTATTAAAGGGGTTTTTTTTTGCTCTTAACCACTTCACAGCATTAGCCTATAAAATCTTCTACAGGAGTAAAGCATTTTCAATCCACAGAAGGATGGATACAAATTATAACTAGACAACATTCAGAGAGCACAAACCTCTGCCAAGGCAGCTCAGTTTCCCCATAATGCCATTACACCTAAAAGCAACATTCTCCTGATAATCTGACCCTCATAATATGATTCCTTGACCATGAAAACCTGACGCTAGCATTTGGAATCACATTGATGTTACTATTAGTTTGAAGGTTATTCAGTAAAAACTATTTTATTACTGTAGTTTGCTTTAGGATCTAGCTCAGTAGCTTTTGACGATACATCAAATCTGTTGACACCCTTACTGAGTCAGCACATTTTCAGCTAGAATTTGATATTAGTTGCAAGTCTGTAACATCTTTGTTGTCTCACATTAGTGGGCTTTCTGCAAGCCCTATAAATGGCAACATTTTGGATCTGTTATGATTTTGTCCTGCCTGTTTTCGTTCTCGTGCTTTTAGTTTGACATTGCTTCCTGTTTTTGTTTCATCACAGTTTCGGTGTTTTTACTTTACTCAGCACTCATTGTTTTCACCTGCTCCTGTTTTCACTGCATTATAAGCAGCCTTCTCCCACCAATAACATGCCAGATTGTTCTAGACTCCAGCTCTGACTCTCCAGCATTTATCCTTGCCTGAATCTCTAGTTGCTGACCCTGGATTTCTGTTTTTGACCACCATATATTGCCTTCCCCTTCAAACTCGGACTGCTTCTCTGTGTATTGGCTTATGGGACTTCCCTTTTGGACAATGCGTTTTGGATTCCTTGGATGTATGTGTTTGCTGGCGCTGACCCTGGACTGTATTATCGGCCTGTAAGTGCATTTCATGTTTTCACCATGTCTTGTATCGTTTTTGTTCTTGTCAGTGCTCTTAATAAAGAGACGGTGTTTCTTTACGTATCCTCGTTTGGCTATGTAATTGAGTTCACCCATGACAACATCGACAGCTTCACGCTCCGATCCTGACAGGATCAGCAGTTCTGGAATATTACTAACATTATTAATCAGTTCATTACTTTTTGAATTATGTTGTGAACAAACCAACAAATGCTGGTGAATACATAACCTCCTTGGCAGAGGTTAAAACATTTAATTAAAGTAAAGGATTAGTTCACCCAGACTTATAAAATGTCAAGAATAAAGTTTGAAACACAGCTTTTCTAGTCCTTAAACAAGAAGTTAGATATTGTGGGAGAGATTTTTAAATAGTTTCCTGCCCTGTTTTACATAGGAAGAACAATGTCAGTCTTAGTTTACTAATTATGAAGCTTCAGCCAGGAGCCAGTCTGGATTAGCATAAAGGCTGGATGCAGAGGCAAACAAGTCAGACTCATGCAAAAGTTAAACATTTGATAGAACTACTAAAGCTCACTGATTGATATGTCCTATCTCGGTCTTTTTTTAGGTGCAGAAACAGAAATATATAAACCACAATACTTTTTGGTGCCTGGCATGGTGTCTTCCTACAGACTCTGCTTGTTGCCTAGCAACCTCATGGTGACTACAAAGCACGTTTCAGATATGCACCCTCTAGATTAATCTGCTGGCAATTTTAAGACAATTTTGGTCACTTTTACAGGAGTAACCTTTCTGTCTGACCTGTAACGGTTCTGTGATGCCGTAAGTCATCAGATTACAGTAAAGACTGCTGCAGCAGAAGGTGAAACAGAAATACTGAGAAATGTATGTTTTCTACAACCTTTTAAGAGGTCTGCTGTAATTTTCTAAAATTTTATTTTCAACCCTCATGAACAAAACACTTGGTTAATTAACTGTGAATGATTCAATTCCAAGTTCAGATTTTTTTCATACCACAATCGCTCAATAAACAATTTTCAATTGTGGTGTGACTGACATATACATATATAAGAAATGCCATTTGTACAACCACAGTAAGACCATCTATTTTAAATGCCCATCATGCAGACTGCATGGATGAATAAGCAAATGCAAAGTCATTCAATGTGTCTACCTTAGTACTAGGTAAACTAAAAGGTATGCACAAAGCACCAAACAGTCCTCAGTCAGCTAGCCAAAATGTCTGAGCTCCAAAACAGGGGGAAATATTAAACACCAGGATATTGGCATGGGGAAAAACTACAAAAATCCATAGGTCAAATCAAGCTTGGAAAACAGAAAAAACAAGAAGTCAAAAAAAAAAAAAAAAAAAAAAGCAACGGGTAGTGAGCCCAAAACAGGCAAGGCAGGAATCAGGGAATAGGCATGGAGGACATCAGAAGATGGCTAGGCTGAGCTGCAGGATGGAAAGATCTAGGCAGGCAGATGGCCAACAGACAGGGTACAGGGCAGAATGTGTAACAGGAACCAGGGACGACTGGACAGCAATACAGAGCAGCAAGTGCTAGGTATACAAGGAATCATGCAGGCAGAGTTGAGATGTTTTGACAGGTCTCAGGCAGGCAGCAATCAGGAGACAGCAGGACAACACTCCATGCAGAAACTGAGGGAGGCAGGCTATATAGACAGACAAATGAGGTGCAGGTGAAATCAATCAGTTACTGATTGGCTATAATGAAGCTACAAAGAGTGAAACGTTGAAACTCTATGAAGTTCCCTTCAAAATAAGAGTCTCCAAAAGGAAGGAAAGCACGGAACCTGACAACGAGGTCTTTAAGATATGACGGAGCCTTGTCATTAAGGGCTTTGTATGTTAGGAGAAGGATTTTAAATTCTATTCTGGATTTTACAGGGAGGCTCCAAGAACTGTGGCAGCCATCTGCAGCATCAACTCATGCACACACCCATGGTGGTGCTGCTCTGCATATCAGGAGCAACTTGGGATTCAGTGTCTTGCCCAAGGACACTTTGAAATATGGACTAGGCAGAACAGGAATCGATCGCTTTACCTTCTGAGTCACAATCACATTTTGTGCTGACTTTGCAGAAACCACTCGTTACATTAGTTGTGTTGAGCTATTTCAATTGTTCAGTTGATTGATTTGTTCATGGCAAATAGCTGAATTTTGCCAGTACACCTAATTTGCAATGGGGGCTGAATAATTTTGACTGCAATGTACATTTTTAAAAGCAGTGAATTTAAACAATCTCTGAGAGCTGTTAAAACAATTTAAGATTAGGTGTAGGCTATATGCAAACTTTTAACCTACATTAGTCCACTTTTATGATGTTCACCACTCCTCCTTTCTTTCTTTCTTTTTAGTTTTTGATTATTTTGTTTTTGAGTATTTTTTATTAATCATGGCTCATGGTTTAAACTGAGCAAAACTGGATCCTCTGGTGTAACAACACTGTGCTTGGTGTCTTTGTTATACACCCCAGTCAGCTCTAACACACTGCTGTTAGTATAGGAAAACACAGTGCTACATTCATCCAAGCATTAATGTTTTGTTGCATCGGAATATAATCTAATAATCAAACAGGTTCACTACAAAATCAATCAGCATTTGCAGTGTAGTTATATAGGATATATAGGAATGCAATTTTTAGAAGGGAGTGTCTCTTTTTGTCCAAGACTGGCCCTGAAATGCAGAAAAAGTCAGACATACTATTCGTGAGTGCATAAAAGAATAACAGAGCCTGAGAGCGACTGTCTTTTCTATTGCGTGGAGCTGACAACGTTGATTTAACAATGAAAAAAATGGAACCAAAATGCAATAACTTCAAGTGGACCAATGTCTCAAAAGGCATATAAGGTCTGAACATGTCAGCATAATGAAATACTGTGACAGACAAGGACACTGATTAATATGTGGGCAGCCACTACCAACCAAGTGCCTCAGCTCGGTCTACGTCCTACTATACTCTTCCACCAGCAGTTCTGGACATTAACAGAAGGTTCAAATTGTCATTTGGCCTCTGCAGTAAACTACAACAAACACTGCCCCACCTGGTGGATGTATACAACACTGCAGGCGGCTTGCATGCACGGTGCTTAGAGGCGTTAACAAGGTGTTAACAAGGCCCCACTGTAATCAGTGCATCATCGTGGGGGATACAGAGTAAGAGCAGGGGTCATGCACAAACCTGTCACAGACTGGGGATGGTTCCACTGTGGTCCAGCCAACAATTTAAAATGGCTGCATCTATATACACCTAACAAGGGCGAAGATATTATTTTGTGTTTCACGGTTTTTATGTTTTTGTCATTTGGGGTAACTGACCCCAAATAGCAATCTGGACCCCTAATACTGACCCCTAATACTTTTTCCATCAGTGCTCACCACCAGTGTTTGTGTTCTCATAAGTTCGCAGTTCTAATATGAATACACAGTCTGTAGCAATAAGAAATACTGCTTCTACACTTAATATCATTTCATTTTTTCTTTCTTTGACTTCCCCTCTGCATGCGTCTCTGTGTTTCTTTAACAAATCCATCACTCTAATTCTCTGCTGTAGCTGCTGCAGTGAAGAATTGCAGAATAAACCAAAGATCGGTTTACTATTGCCACAGGCAACAGATAGGGGTGAACATGCACTGAATGATTCTGTGTGTGTGTGTTTAGGGGCCACTAAATTGTGAATGTGCATGAGGGAATGCTTGTGCATACATAAGTGTGAGCATGAATGTTCATCTGCAAAAGATAACAGCTGTTTTGCCAGGAGAGCGAGAAATTCAGAGAGACAGAGAGGGGGAAGTCAGAGAGGGACAGGTAGAGAAAAAGAGAGAGAGAGATGACCCACAGGGGTGCCTCTGGGTGCCTAATAGTCTGAGAGATTCTGTCACAAAATATTGCTTCCACTGTTCTACAGGAGAGCTTTAGGCAGACTGTGCGAGTGAAGAAAGATGAGGATGAAGACACAGAGGTTTGAGCCTCAGTCTCCCTTTGTGGCTCCCAGTACCCTCCTGAACCAATAAGAAGCCAAAGCTGTGGAGAGCTTAACATCCCATGTAAGGGCCTGTGTAATGAGACTGGCTCCCTGCTGGTACACTGCGCCGTTGCTTGGGGACATTTGGGGGCATTGTACACAAACTCTCATCCCCTGCTGCTGGCTTGCCACTGCAATCTTCTCACTTATTTCATAGGATTAAGGGTGTTTAAAGAAAAAAGACAGGATTCAGTTATACAACATGCAGTTGCCAAATTCAGACCATACGTCTTTTCTGTGTAAAAAATGTGAACTGCATTGTGGGTCATTACAAGCAGATTACAAATTGCACACATGAAGCCTCATGCAAATTAAGACAGTATTATCAAGAGGGTGCAGTTTCTATAAGGAGAACCATAATTGATAGGGATTTCCTCTTCTATGTACTGCATGTTCTCCCTGTGCTTGTGTGGGTTCTCTCCGGGTACTCCAGCTTCCTCCCACAGTCCAAAGACATGCAGCTTAGGTTGATTGGTGACTCTAAATTGCCCACATTAATGTGTGTATGTATGTATATATATA
>NW_018127980.1:1248067-1252069 GCF_001952655.1 Monopterus albus
AAGTAAAATATGCTAATTCAAATAAAGTGCAAAAACAATACATTTGCAGTATTTTTCCTAAATTATTATGATCAAACTAATAATGGTTTTATTTTGGAAGACTATACAGTCTCTAACAATAAAAACAATCACCTAAATCTTTAAGGAGAATTCCTCAAAATTCTAGGGGGAGAGTAATAATAGTAAGTAGCCAGGTGAAAAAGAGACAGGAAAGTGGAACCATGAGTGCAGCCAGAAAGGTTTAAAGGTTTATTTAACCAAAACAAAAGGCACAATCAACAAAAACTACAACTAGTCTACCAAGCACAAAGATGCATGTAAGAGAAACACAGCTCCTAAAGAGCTAAACAAACACCCTCCTTCAGGCTGAAGGAGGAGTAAGCAGTCACACTGGGCACTGCCAAAGTGACTGGTTTGTTCTGAATTTATTATTTTTAGTAGTATGATAAAGATTCACACCATTACCCTTTGTTCTTGGAGCTAAATCATGCCAGAACATGACACTGGCACTCCCTTTCCTTCCCTTTTCTCTATTGATAAATACAAATAAAAGAGAAAAACAAATAGTAATACCAATTACCACCTTTACCTCTCTGATATATATGTGTGTGTTTAAAATACACCAAAGAAAATTTCCTGAGTGTTGCCTTTAATCAGCTGCTATAGGTGTGCTGATGGTAGACATGCACTCAATAGTAGCATGGAAATTGCCAAGTACTGCATTCACAGAATGAAGCTGACATACACAATGTCTATTTGAAAACCTCACAAGATCATTTGGCTGTAATAACTTCCTTTCAGTGTCTACAAACTTATGGTGATTCACAAGCAACATACTAAAAAACAATGGACACTTTCCAGCATGCTAAAACATGCTGTGGCCTCAGAAACCGCTTTGCATGTGTTATATGTGACAAGATTCAATGTGTGTGCATAATAATTCACATATATTGCTTCAGGGTGATTTCAAAAATAGGCTTACTCACCCTCAAATTCCCAAATTATGACTGCTGCTCCATCTTAAGTCTGTGCCATTTCAACTGATCAGTTCCTTTCTCTACCAGTTGATTCTCAGTTTCAGCAGTTATTGAAGCAACATCAACATTTATCATCTCTAAAAAGGCTGGAAACCTCTCCTTCACTGTACCCTTTATTGAAACATACAGCTCTTGGCTAATTAGCCATAATGGCATACATCTTTGATTTCCTCATCTCACAGACAATAGTTGCAGTCATTCTGACTGGCAGATGAGTGATGTTTGATGTGGCTGTATACCTCAGCTAGAAAGGATCAAACCACAACAAAAGTGCCATGCACTCTATGAAATTGCCTTTATTGTGGCTTTCAACTATTTTGTCATGGCCTTGAAATGGTATTCCTTGCTTCCCTAACATGCAGGCCACTGCCACAACACATTGCAGGTACAGTACTCCCTTCTTTCGTTAAACTCAGTAGAACCTGCTGTACAACATTGCCTTGTGATAGACCTGCTTTGTAGCTGTTAGTGCACACTACACTGTCCTTGTGTGAACAGGTGGTTTTATGTTTTTGAAACATCTCAGTGCCTTTCTTAAATTCTTGACTCCACCATTCACAAACACCTCCTGTCTGAGATTTTTACCAAATACCCAGCAAGCAAAGCAGAAAGCAACATTTTACCTAAAGGAGTATTCCTGCCTGTGAAACCAGTCTTGTTGGAATTCTCTTTTTTGCATGCCAAGCAGATCCTCTGGGTGCTGAGACAGTTTTAACCATTTAGGACCTGCGTACTTTTCCGGTAAATAAAAAAAGATCTTCTGTTCTGGCTGCTTTGGCTTGGTTGCCAGTGTTCTACTCTCTCCTCCTACTCCCAGACACACTTCATGTTCATCTCACACATCTTGTATTGTGAAGACAAACAAAAAGTATACACCTGGATAGTTAAATAGGCAAGTGTTTTAACGAAGATATACTATTTAGAATGAAGTCCAATGACATGTTCTAAGTGTATCATCGACATTTAAGATAATCTTGTCTTGCTGCTCTTTGAAATGGGCAAGAAGCATCAGTATAGCCTTACAAGTTTGATCACCTGCCCCCAGTGTTTGGCTTTGAAAAGTGCCTGCTCTGCTGGATGGCTCAGTTTGAACAAGCAGAAAGCATTGTAGGATTCTTCTGAACTTGGTGGCTGTAGACTCTTTAAAGCTGTCATCAATCTGGATACCTGTTAGTTCCTGAAATTAAGGCTCATTCCAGTGTCCTGAAAGAGGTAAGGCCACTCTTTAAGGGTCTCTTCTGTTTCCTTCAGCCATGTCTCTCCTCTGTAAGGGAAACATCTCAACCAAGTCTTTTTATTTTCTTTGCACTTTGTCTTTGTTACTGATCATTTTCATTAGCTCTTCTTATTTTTATTTTTTTTTGCAATTGTTTTGTTTCACCAGCAGGAAGATCTGGCTCAAAATTAATGCAGCCATATGCGTGCTCTTTCTTTCCATTGTTAGGGTTTCCACTTTGGTAATGTTTTTTTTTTTTGGAAGAGCTTGGACTCATCTGTAGTTATCTATCATAAGTGAAACATACCCGGTGCCAATAACCTGGCCCTCAGTCTCATCACTGAAGGATTTTTGGTAGTGAATTACCATCTTCCTTGCTATTTCAGTGATGTGCCTCTTTCCCGGTTTCTTGCTGGAAGTCAGCATTTCAGCAGCTAAAATCCTAATATCCTCCCTTCTTTCTGCTGCAGATGGTCTCATCCTTGTCAAAGCTGTAAAGCCAGCTACTGTGTCCTCTGACTAAAGGTGAGGACCCCCTCACTGATGCAGTGGGTGAGGCTTCACTCTGCATAATGGCTGAGTCTTGAATTCTCATGGCCATAGCCAAAGCTGATCTCTATTGTGGCAGGGGGCCTTCAGTGTGGAGTGACCACTACTGACAAAATCATTAGTGTCATTAATGAATGAATCTTCCCCAGTGCCTGACTCATCAATTAGGCTAGAGGCTACTGTGGAGGACTCATCATCTACTCCAGGGACCGGAACTGTGTACAGCCAGACCATTCTCCAGTAAATACTCATCTTCAGATTTTAAGATAGCACACTGAGCCGGATTCACTCAATTAAAATGTCTGTACATCTGTTTTCAGTTACCTCTGTATATTCTGTTTTCCCTCTACTCCCTGGCGTCTTTTTCTAGGGTGGGCCACCAGAAATAACGTTTCAGGAGGGAAATGGTACGATGTACCCCCGGATGGCATGCTAGCCGTGAGGCATGGGCCCAGTCGAGGGTCTGGGCCCTAGCAGCCAGGGGGACGTATACTCTATCTGGTGGCCCATCCCCTGGATCGGGTTCCTGTTGCTGCACCTCCTGTATGGTGTCCTCAATCTTCCATGTAATGGAGGCCACCATACAGGAGGCAGGCAGAATGGACTCCGGAGTGTCATCAGTGGCTGGGGGGTTATATTGTCGGGAGAGGGCATCTGGTTTCTGGTTGCGAGACTCCGGCCGATATGAGAGTGTAAACCGGAACCGATCAAAGAACAAGGCCCACCTCGTTTGTCGGGAGTTTAGTCTTTTAGCTGACTGGAGGTAGGCCAAGTTCTTATGATCAGTCCAGACTAAAAAAGGTTGGTCGGCACCCTCGAGGAGGTGCCGCCATTCCTCCAATGCCAACTTGACGGCCAGCAGTTCCCGGTTACCTATGTCATAATTGCGTTTGGCCGGGATCAACCGTCAAGAGAAGATCTTCCTCGGACTGCTCCCACCCCAGTGTCGGACGCGTCCACCTCTACCATGAACTGCCGTGTGGGGTCAGGTTGGAGGAGTACGGGGGCTGTGGTGAACCGGTCTTTGAGGTTTTGGAAGGCCTGCTCCGCTGTCCTGGACCATGCAAACTTCACCTTGGTGGACATGAGCTGAGTGAGGGGGGCTGCGATGGTGCTGTAATTCTTAATAAAGCGGCGGTAGAAGTTTGCAAAGCCCAGGAAGCGTTGCAGGTCCTTCACACAGGGGGGGGGAGGCCAAAT
>NW_018127980.1:1252089-1258434 GCF_001952655.1 Monopterus albus
AGGAATGCCACGGAGGGGGAGTGGGAGACGCACTTTTCAGCTTTTACGTAAAGGCGGTTTTCCAGGAGTCGAAGGAGGACCTGACGAACGTGCTGGATATGCTCTGTGAGGGATGAAGAGTAAATGAGAATGTCATCGAGGAAAACAAAAACAAAACGATCAAGAAAATCATGGAGTATGTCATTAATCAACCCCTGGAAAACCGCCGGGGCATTGGTGAGGCCAAAAGGCATCACCAGGTACTCAAAGTGCCCAAGCGGGGTCTTGAAGGCAGTCTTCCACTCATCGCCCTCTCGGATGCGTACGAGGTGGTATGCATTCCTGAGGTCCAGCTTTGTGAAGACTGCCGCGCCCTGGAGAGACTCAAAAGCAGAGGAAAGGAGAGGTAATGGATACTTGTTTTTGACAGTTATAGCATTTAAACCCCGGTAATCTATACATGGATGGAGACCACCGTCCTTCTTCCCCACAAAAAAGAACCCTGCACCCAGGGGTGAGGAAGAAGGACGGATCATGCCTGCACGTCAAGCTGTTTCTATGTACTCCTCCAGACCCTGTCGTTCGGGTTTAGAGATGTGGAAGAGGTGGCTGTTGGGCAAGGTGGCTCCCGAGTACAGGTTGATGGCACAGTCATAAGGTCTATGAGGGGGAAGAGAGTCCATGGCCAGGTGTTTATTAAACACCTGTTGCAGGTCGTGGTAGTCTGACGGGATAGAGGATAGGTCCAGGGGTTCTGACGGGGTGGCAGGCGAAGAGGAGGAGGGTTGTCCAGCGAGGAGGCAGGTTGATGCACAGGCAGAACTCCACTGGGTGATGGTGCCAGTAGTCCAATCAACAGTGGGGTTGTGTTGGACCAGCCAGGAGTGGCCCAGAACCAGTGGCGTATCCGGGACGGTGAAGATGTTGAACCAGATTTCCTCGTGATGGTTGCCGGCGATGATGAGACGAAGCAGTGGAGTGCAATGTGTGATGAGGGTCAGCAGTCGACCGTCGATGGCCTGGGTCTCGATGGGATGGGGCAATGGTTTGGCGGCCAGGCCTAGTAGCTCCACCAAACTCGGATCCATAAGATTGCCCCCGGCCCCAGAGTCCAGGAGAGCCAGGTGGGAAGACCTCTGGCCACCGGCCTCTAGGAGCACAGGAAGGCGGCAGCTGGTGATGGACCTGGTGGAATTAGAGGAACGACCCGTCAGTGTCCCCGCCTTCACTGGCGAGGAGGAAACATTTTTCATAGCATATTATTCATCCACTCTGCAAAATAAAGTTTTTCATGGCATGCTTGTTGTATCAATTTCATTTACAAATTTACAGCTAGATGTCTTTTATGAACTTCATATAAAATGGCTTAAATTCTGCTGATACCAGGTAATAGCTTATAAATTACACTGAACAAAATTATAAATGCAACACTTTTGTGTTTGCCCCCATTTTTCATGAGCTGAACTCAAAGATCTACGACTTGTTCTATGTACACAAAAGGCCGATTTCTCTCAAATATTGTTCACAAATCTGTGTTAGTGAGCACTTCTCCTTTGCCGAGTTAATCTATCCACCTCAAAAGGTGTGGCATATCAAGATACTGATTAGACAGCATGATTATTGCACAGGTGTGCCTTAGGCTGGCCACAATAAAAATATGCAGTTTTACTGTATTGGGGGGGGTATTAAGTATACTAAAGTATTTCCCCAAGTGTACTTTTATTTACCAAGTACACTGATTCAAATGTACTAGCACTTTACTAACAAGTATACTTCTTGGGACTAAATTGGCCCACTTTAAGTTTATGAAAGTACACTTTGAAGTATACTTTAGGTAATCTTCCAGGTATGCTGTTAGTTTACTCTTAATAAACTTCAAGTCGACTTTTAGTTTAAGTAAGTACACTTTAATGTATACTGCAAGTCATCATCTTCGTATACTATTAGTTTACTATAAGTAAACTCCTAGTGCCCATTTTAGTTTATGAAAATAGACTTTGAAGTATACTGAAAGTAACCTTTTAGGTTTCCTATTAGTGTTAGGATGGCTCGAACACGGAAGCGAGCGAGTCACAAAAACCGACGAACCCAGGTGGCTGACTTCGATGCAAGCAGTGCAAGTTTATTTACAGTGTAATACAAGTGACCAAGAAATGAACAGTTGAGTAACACTGGGACCGGGTGTCGAGCTTCGGATGGGGACACAGTCATTGGTGGAGATGATGAGAAGAGGACCGGGCTGCGGACACTGGGACTCACTCCTGGACTGGTCGAGTTGGATGGTACTGAAGAGGAACAGAATTTGTACATACGGTAAGTAGTAGACTGTGCATCGACCTGCAGGGTGGTGATGAAGCAGAGCGGAGGAGGTCCGTGGTCCGAAGGAGCGACTGAGGCGAGGAGGGAATGAATAAAAAGCAGCTGGAGAGAAGGAGACAAAAAATACTAATACAGATCAAAAGAACGACGGGGAATAAACGGGCCTGAGAAATGCTAGAAAGAACTGGCAGGGGAGTGAACGAAGTGCAGGGGCTAAATAGGGAGAAACTAATCAGGTGCAGCTGGTGGTAATCCGGGGGTAAGAATCAGGTGTAAGGAATAACGTAATCAGGGTAAGGGAGTGAAAACAGAGCGAGGGGAGTGAGAAAGTAGGTGCAGCCGGGCAAACCTGACATCTACTATGGATAGCTTTATGTTTAATTTCAATTGGGGTAACCAAAGCTAGTTTGTTTGTGCTTGGGCAGGTAAGGGAATTGCATATTTTTTCTCAGTTGCTTTCTCCTTTTGTTTCCTCAATATTTTTCATTTTAAAAAAGTAGATTCAGTACAGTCTACAGATACATTTTCAGTCTTAGAAAACATTATAACAGTTTTCATACAAAAAAGACCAGACCAGAGTGCAATGACTCCAAGCAATATTTTCCCCAGACAGATTCATGCATCTTTGTTCTCAATGCCTGCAGGGGGTGATAACAGTTGCCTGGACATTGCAGTCCATGGGTAGCACTTTAAACTCTGACACCACCAGAGCTCAACAGACTGAGACATTTCTAACTTGAGTTATGTTTGCATTTGCCTCAGTTTGCTACTTCACAGATTACATTGCCTTACACATGAGCTCACTGGTACAAGTACATATAGGCAGTGTATGACATGGGCCATACATGCCTGTTGTTTGCTATATGTAAGGCTGGAATTAAATATGTCTCTACTGATCCACACAGAAGAGGCTGGTATGAGGCTGCAGAAGTTTGTAGAAGAAACAACATGCAAATCCCCCAGCATAGTACTTAGAGGAGACTGCTACAGAACAGTTTATGGTGGCAGCCATTCCAGATCTGGCTCCTGACCAAATGTGGATAAACTGATCTTTGCAACGACACCTCTGTATACCACATATCATTCAAATCTGTTAACTTTTTGCAATATGTTGCTAATTAACACACAGAAAGACAAACAGATGGATGAACAGACGAGTGAAAACCTCAGCTTCAGTGGTGGGTTGAAGAAATCTGTTTTCTGTAAAACTGCATGATTCATTGTTTCAGACGGAGAGTAAACTGACTAATCTGCATGTGCTTAAAAAAAGACAAATGTCTGCAAGCAAGTATATCAGTGTAACACTAGATGAGACTGACTGCTCCCCACCCCCTAACTCCAATCATCAGAAACAGTTTTCAGTAGCAGAGTGGGTTGACAGTAGTCTGTATATATGATAGATTACAGGCATTGGCTCTATTTTGGGTTCATCCAAAGGTCTGCCATATCCTGCTGCTGCAGCCATGCATTTATTCTAAAATGGCTGCTAGTTATTTGTGCATTTCAGGCCTACTTTGAGTGATACCATTCTCAGTTTAATGTGGAAGAGGCGTGAGGCAGCAAACCATCCGTCATATGCTCCTAAAAGTCACAGAGTGAGAAATAACAGACTGCTCCCAGAACATTGTTCAAACCCCCAAAAAGGCCAAGACCTCTATAACTGCTCTATCAAAAAAACAAACAAACAAATAAAAAAAAAAACTGTGAAGCTGGTAACCTGTCTGTCTTTCTCTGCATCTCTCTCTATGACAGGAATTAGATTATTAGATAAACAGCATGCAGAGAAGATCTGACATTTCAGAAAATGGAAAAAATAAAAAAAGGAAGGGTAGAGAGCCCCCTGTAAAAGGCCACTCAGTTAAACTAAGCATTTGTTTATTCAGCTGCATAAACCCCTATTTGTATTCCCATCAGAAGGTACAGTGAAAGCGGATGGAGGTCAGCATGTGCTGCTTCAACACAGCACTGTTGAAAACTCTGGCAGGGAATTAATAACATCTCCGAGGCACAAACAGTTCTGGTAGACTGCCAGTAATGAGAAATTCTCTGGACTCCATATAAAGCTACTCCAAACTCCTGACAAATGCTCTGTACAGTGTCTGAAACATTTTTGGCATACCAAGACAGCAAGCAATGTTCATCTTTTAAATATTCAATTTGTGTTGAATGAATTATGCAACAGAGCTGGAGCAACTTACAGCAGATTCCCACTGATGACAAACACCAATAATATCCCCACTCTTAATATATAAGCTGACCAAATGAGCCTCCCTTGTAGGCTTGATATGTTCAATTATCAGGCTATGTACGAGATTACACTAATAACAATAAACTTTACCCTGTAGCAGCTCTCATACCTGAAACAAAGCTCAATGTGCTGTAAAAGCAAACAAACAAAAGAAAAAATCAGGCAATTAATATTTCCATTTAAACAATGTGTCAGATATTAAAGGTGCTATTTGTAATGGTGAATCCCCAGAGGTTTTTCACCAAATTTGTAACTCAATGAAATATTTTAGACCATTTCAGCTCCTAGCAACCTGCAAATTTTCAGCATTGCTTCTATAGCAGCAGCAGGCTGGGTTTTTGGTGAAAAAGCTCTGACAACCCCACAGTACGCTACCTCTCTAGTACCAAACAGCAGACAGACAGCTGCAACAAGAGCTGATAGATTCCAAACAAGAGCTAAATCACAGATCCTGGTTCAGTGGAAGGACTAACTGAAAGTTGCACTCACAATTCACGCAAGTTTTTGTTGGGCTGGGAAATACTGTAGGTGAATAAAATGCTTCAGATGCACATGAACATGTGGTTTGTTAATATAATGTATGTCTACATATTGAAATTGATTACAAAGTTACCTCTAAATCAATACCATAACTTGTATGAAGTCTAAGTTGTTACACTATGCACAAATGGTTATTCATTTATTTAGTACAGTACACAATTATTATTACAAATAAATCTAGATGATTACATTCATCAGATTTTTTCTTACACTTTTATATTCAGCACTTTCTTCACCACAAAAAGATCCTTTTAAAATCTGTGTGCAGTCTACATCAGTCTACTTAAAAAAAATTTAGTTGGCAGAGTGGATTATTTTTATGAAAATACAGGCTTCACAAAAAGGGGGGGGGACAGAAAATTTGTTTTTTATTTTACCAAACACATGCTGCAATCTGCTGTAATGTTTTGAACAGCAGAACAGGTGCTGTTTCACCTCTCACAGTGAAAGGGGGGAGAGCAGGGACTGAAGAGCAGTCACAGGAGAGAAATGTCATATTTGCATATCTCAAAAATACATCACAGAACAGCCATAAAGAGGCCTGTGAACACAGTTTTGCATACTGAGAGAAATTACCAGTGCATTTCAGAGAGCGCTGTGTATGTGCAATTTTAAGAGAAAGATAAAGGTTATACTGGAAGGGAGGAAATCAAGCCCCCCTCAAACTCTCTCTGATGAGGACTATCTGCTGTTTGTCAGGAGTGATGCTGTGTCATCGGACTCCAGACTGACTATTTTGGGAGCTAGATGAGTCTAACATGAAATTTTCTGAACTTAAAAGCCCCTGTTTTGTAGCAGAACCAACACAGACTACATTTGTAGCCTCTGGTAGTCAGTGCTACTCAGGCCTAAATTCCCCTGACAGTGGAAGTGTTTTAATGAAGAAGTCAGCCCGGTGTGTCTGGTGCTTGTCATCTTTTACGTCTTTCAGCCCATCTGGTTCAGTCAGATGCTGCCAATATTTTAATTAGAACTTTCCAAGACAGGTCCCACAATGAAACCCTATAATTCCTCCCACCACTAGTAACCACAGGACCAGGCTTTTGTTTGTGATTAATGAGGCAAGAACACCTAATCAGCTGGCAGAAGAAAAAGCCTTATTGGCTCTCCTCCCTGTCTCACCTGACTGTTTATTACTCAGCTAAACAAAACTAAACATCCTTGGACTGTATCAAAATGGAGCTAACCTGTTTCCAGAAACCAACAATATCTCATCATGCTCTCGTACTTACAGCTGTCGGGTAAATCGGTAATAGCTG
>NW_018127980.1:1258486-1260885 GCF_001952655.1 Monopterus albus
AAAATAAATCAGACAAAAGTCAAAGTGTCAAATGTAATTATAGATGGAGTAAACACATGTAAAAACTCACCTTAAGGTTCATTTTACTATTTCTCAGCAACCTGAGTTTTATTTGGGAGGCTTTCCGTAGGCTGCTGATAGTAATAATAATGCTATGATGACAAGATTACATTAGATTAACATAACTTTGTGATAATTCAACAAATAAGACCTGAGTCCACAGTAAACAGTTCTGTTCCTACTGCAAAAGTTGTCAGTCAAAAGAAAATAATATGAAAGTGGTTAGAAAGCAAATAATAATGTTGTGTTGTACTTTTTTATAAGTTTTTTTTTAGCACTTTTGCCTTTATTTATTATATGCAAAGTAGGTCACAGAGAGGCAGACAGAAAACAACAGAGACAGGGGGAAGACCTGTGGCAAAGGTCAATGTTTAGATCTGCACATACTGCGTCTGAGCATATGGTGTGTGGCACCATAACTATTCAGCTATTGGGGCGCCTCAGTGTTGTACTTTTCCTATGAGATTTTAAAGGCTGTGCGCACGTATCCCCAAGACACAGGAGGACACCAGTAACATACTGCAAAATCCTATGGTTCATTGAAAAAAACAAAACAAACAAAAAAATTGACATTACACCTAAAATAAGGTATCATGGGGCTAGAAATATACACAAACTAACAAGCACTCAGAGAGTGCAAACCTCCACCAAGGTAGTTCAGCAATATTCATGATAGTTTGACACCCACCCATAATTAGATGTAGGCACACCCTTAATCAGTCATTTGGATATAAAACCACTGCCTGAAACACATTATTTGACATAGCAACAAAAGCAAAAAAGAAGAAGCATGTGGTGGAAAGTAATAAAGTACTTTGTTACTGTATTTAAGTACCCTTTTCACATATCTGTACTTTACTTAAGTAGATTTAATTATGGCTACTTTGACTTTTACGCCACTCCATCTAAGAGCAAATGTCTATACTTTCTACTCCACTACATTTTGAATCAAAGTTGCGTTACATATTACAATCACATTGCTTTACAACCACACTTCACAATACAGCACTTTTGTTTTTCTTTTTTTAGTTAAAACGAATCAGTAGCAAGACAGGAACTGCTTCACTAAACCTATCAGTGCAGGCAGGCATAGCATTAGTCCCTCCTTCCTTAAGTGAGAACAGGGCATGTCTTACAGGGCACTTACCTCAGAGCTCGGAAGTAATTGCTGGGAATGACATTACACCCGAGTTAACTGCGTTCCAGTTTCAGTTACCAGTTGAGCCAAGTTAGTCATCGTTAGCAATACCCATTTATAACAACACATTATGTGGCATTTTGTGATAACATGCCCAAGGTGGATACAGGAGAAGTTACCACAGAACCAACAGACACTTGCCACCCATGGTCTTATTTATAAGAGTAACTTTTACTAGCTTGACTAGCTGCCACATTAAAGTGGTGAACACGATAATGCATCAAAATTATAATCCATTAATGTGATATACTGTACATGAGAAATAATAAAATGTAAAACATACCATTCTGCATAATAGGTACTTTTACTTTTGGTACTTTAAGATACTTTGCTACCCCGCCTTTGCCTGATGCCGGCTGGGATTGGCTCCGGCCTCACCCCCCGTGACCCCGTTCGGGACTAAGCAGTATAGAAAATTAGAGAGAGATATTTTGTTGCTAATACTTTGTGCTTTTAGATAAGTAACATTTTGATTGCAGTACTTTTACATGTAACTAACCATTTTTACAGTGTGGTATTTCTACTTTTACTTAAGTAAAGAATTTCAGTACTTCTTTCACTACTGGCAGAAGTGCAATTTCATTGACTGCGAAATTGAGACCCTCATTGGAGAGGAGGAAAAAAAGAAAAGGAGTTTTATTTGGTGCCCTCAGTTCAAGTATTACCAGAAAAAATGTTGCATTGCAAAATGTAACTGAGGCCATTAATAGTGTCAGTTCACCGCAGATAACCATGGCTGAGATGAAAAATAAGTGGTTGGATTATAAGCAAGTTAGTCATCGTTAGCATGGGTGATGGATGAGTCCACCTCTGAGCTCTCAGCCTCTGCTTCCTCATCGGAAGACATGGCTCCGGGATTGAGGAGATCCTCGAAGTATTCCTTCCACCGTCTGACAATGTCCCCAGTTGAGGTCAACAGCTGCCCACCTCCACTGTAAACAGTTTTGGCAGGGCACTGCTTCCCCCTCCTGAGGCGCCGGACGGTTTCCCAGAATCTCTTCAAAGACTGCCCGATAGTTCTTCTCCATGGCCTCACCGAACTCTTCCCAGACCTGAGTTTTTGCTTCCGCAACCGCCTGGGCTGCAGCCCGCTTGGCCTGCCGGTAACCGGCAGCTGTCTCAAGAGGCCCACGAGCCAAAC
>NW_018127980.1:1262086-1269042 GCF_001952655.1 Monopterus albus
CTCTTAGTCTGACCCGTAACCCAGGACCTGTTTGCCTTGGGAGACCCTACCAGGGACATATAGCCCCCCGACAACATAGCTCCTAGGATCACTCGGGTACTCAAACCCCCCCACCACAATAAGGTGGTGGTTCAAGGAGGGGTAAGCATGAAGCCAATAAGCACATAAGTGCTTATAAAGAGAGCTTGAGGACAACAGGTGGAGGGCTGGCATTATTTATCTTATCCACAACAGATGAGAGTATTGTTGCAATTTTGGGACATGGCAACAAATTCTGCCAAACCTTCAAAGAACCAATAAATCTTGTAAAATTGTCAACATAACTATCCAGCTAACTTGGTAATCCACATATGAAGAACACTGTCCCTCGAGTCTAACCATTGAAACAAGATTGGAGGTGTGGGTTGGAGCTACTTTGATTTATAAAAAACACAATTTGAATTTGCTATTCACAAGAAACATCTGCTGATGTGAGCCGTGCCTCAAAATAAAAAAGAAAGAGTTTATTGGTCTACAGACAGAGCAAGTTAGTAAACCTGATGCAAATTACTGTCAAGTGTTCAAAATATTGTGTCACTGCAATATTTCAATTTCCAGGCATACTGAACAACACTAATGAGGCCAATGAGCACAGCTGCAGCAGTGTTAATTTGAATGCACTTCCACTTATAAGGACCTGGTGCCTGTATTGCACATGTGTGGGCTGAGATGGAATGCAGAAAAAAACAGAAGTACCACTACTACAGAATGACTTCAAACAAGAACATCTACACCTTGCAGTGGCCAAGTTAGAATCCATACCAGTTTCCTGGGACCACAACTTTAAAGATTTCTCTAGTAACTATTTCATTATCTTCAAAAGTGCAGTATAATGTGTAGTACTGACTAGAAAACCGACTTGTTCAGCTTCTGTCTTCTTCAGCTGTTTTCCTGCCTTAATAAAGAGCAACATATGGACGCCTGCTTGGCAAAGACAGAGGGGAAAACAGAAGGATAAAAGATTGGAGGAAGTGAAAAACATACGCCAAACAGCAGCAGCAGCATGGCTGTGTTCTGCCTCAACTTCCTTTCTTCACTCTCACTCACATAAATCACAGCCAGTGCTGTCCTTGATGATAGAGCCAAATTATTATGGCCAAACGCACAAGAATGTCATATGAATAAAGTGTCTGGAGCCTTCTAACAAGTGATGGAGATATTTATTTACATTTATTACCCCCAACACAGCAGCAGACTGAAATGTAAAAAAGCCCAAAAAGCATTGCCTGGTTGCTAAATAAGTGTTTCAGTGAAAACATAGTACAGTAGGTGAACAGCTGTAAGGATAGCTGCTGACTGTCATGAATGACAATAAAGTGCCAGCACTGTTGGAATCAAAGCAGTGTTGGATACTATTTTAATGCTATTTATATACCACTCTGTTGTCCAACCACTAACACTGTTCTACCAAGACTGTCTAACAAAAGAAGCCTGTGTGTAGCTATATTATCACCAGCACAGGTTCCATGTGGGTGTATGAGTGAAGGCAAGTCTACAGGGTCATCAGGTGGGCACCCTCTCACTAACTGGTGTTTCACTGAGTTGGGCCCATGACACTGAGAAGGCTCAACAGTGTGTTCCAGCGTCCCAGAACAAGCCCCCTCTTTGCCTGCACCCACACACCAAAGCTCACATATGTTGTCATTTATATATCACTTACCTAGTTTTGCCCCATTCACACACCTTGGACCTTGTTATCAGCTAGATCCCTAATTACCTGTCTTAGGCTCCACCCTTTTATATACCAAGAGACTGCTGACTTGGCTACAAATTCCCTACAACTAACCTTTGCAGGGTGGACTTTAAATTTCCAGCCACACTCCACTGCCTCCATGAATAATTTTATTTCGGTTTATTCCTCTCATAAGCTATATCTACAGCATCCTCCCCGGGAAACTGTAAGCTTGACAAAATATATCCTAAATAAATATAAAGTATGCTGCATAAATATAGTATGCTGTGCTACTGACCACAGCACAAGTTGTGGTTTGAGGTTAGTGCTGACTATTTCCTCAGGAACTGAGCTGAGTTCCTAAATCCACTTTCACTTGCCAGGCTCTTAATTAGGGAGCTTCAGGGGTACTGGTGTGTGGATTCTGTTACCTTTAGACAGGCCAACTTTGTCCCCTTGCTTTCAGGCATTCTGCTAAGCTAAGCTAGCAGGCTGATGGCCTTATATTTAATCAGCAGATATGAAAGCAGTATCACTGTACTCATCTAACTTGCCACCACAGATGAAATAAACATTTCTATAATGTGATTATTAAACATAGACCAATATTGTAAGTAAACACATTCTGATCATGTATTTCATTCAGGCACCCAGGTGAGTCCACAATGTTTAATTCTCTCCAGTCGATTGCTGACAAGAAGAAAGCAGTGACTTATATTTAGACTCAAAAAAGTGAGATACACTTGGATTCACCAAAAAATACCACAGCGAATTACAAAACTTTGCCATCTTGTCTAACAGTACATTTAAAGGAAACATCCTTATAGATCACATAGACTAATCATAGGTTTAATGAGCCTCTAGCAATAGCAGATATTACATTTCTTATTCAAATAGCAGTGTGAGGCTTCCTATATTTTTTCTTTTTTTACATGCACTTGTCTTCTCTAGTTTCTCTTCGTGAAGCTTCATGAACGACCATGTATATTTAATGTTAGACAGATGCACTAACTTAAGGCCAGTATTCACAACTGGAGCTTGATACGTCTCAGCTGTACTGTCATAACATGAGCTGCAAATATTGTTTGAAAGCAACAGTCGAAAAGAGATAAATAGAAAACAGTAAGGGCAGAAATCTCCTGCTGCAGATTGAGCCATTATTCTGCCTGGCATGGCTGTGTGATAATGAAGAGCCATGGAAGACCAGGGATCAGCAGACAACCAAGCCTTTCACAGAATGTGTAATGCATAAACAATAGAGCTAAATAAAATAAGGGCAGTGAATATCCAAGTGTAAGAGAGCAAAAGGTTTGATTATTCTCTAAAAATGCATTTATACAAGAGTATGTTGCATGAAACCGACTCAAACAAATAGCCTACAATTCACTCATGTAATTTCTTTTAATATCCTCTCCTGTGAGTGGCCTGATTATGTACCCTTTTAAGGTCGTCATCAGTTGTGATTACTCCATACACTGCTAATCTGAGCCCAATGCTTTTAGCTTGTAAAATATCAATATATGAAATGTCACAGGACAATAAGAGAAATGGCGTCTGGTTGACTTGACTCTGTGGTCTATTGGATAAATACACCCATACACCAGGTGTAAATTTATGCATTGTGAAGATTTATTAAGCATTACACCTGCATAAGCTCCAACTATCCTTTTAAAGCTGGTTTTAAGCAACAGTATTAGAAAAATCAAAACAATGACTAAGCAGCGTACAGCTTCACAGGACAAAAGACAAGCACATTACAGGAAAAACAACAAAAGCAAGAGATCAAACACAGCGATCTGTACAGGAAAATGGGAAAAGCATGAAAGTGAAAGGACATGAAAAAAAACATTCAAATTCAAAATCACATTTACAAGTTTGAAGAGTAAACCTTTTGGCAAACCACCCGTCCATAGAGAGCTGCATTGTTAATAAGTCTGAAGAAACCTGCACCAAAATGCCTACACTCAAGAACTGCAGAAATGTGTTCTCACAATAATGTCAATCTGCTATGTCCATAATTTGCAGTAAAACTTCCACAGCATATCGTATATCATGACTTAACAGAGGCCATTGGCCTCAATAGGCTCCAGCTGTGTCCACTTAAATGTAGTAGAGCTGGAGTCTGCCCGGGTGGAGAGGAAGTTGACAAAATAAGAGCCTGGAACCAGGAAGCAGCAGAGCAGCCAGCAGGATGGCAATAACTTCTTTCATTTCTTCTTTACATCATTAACATTTTAGAGTCTTTTCCATTATTAATAATACATTTTAAAAAGCTGTAGTTATGTTACAGGCACTGGCAGCAGGTAAAGTCAGTGTGTGTGCTGTTGTCACTCATTTCAAGGGTATATGATCTGCTCTAGGGATGTGTGATATCATATTAAATATAGCTCCTCGGGCCATAAATTTGAAATTCTATTTTTGTATAGACCATATGTTGATCATGACGTGATGGAAAAATGTTGGCAAAATCATTAAAAAAAATGTATGCACAGCACGTACAGGATTATGGCTGCGGGCGCCACTGGTAACAAGACAAAACTACTTGGATATAAAAGCCAAAAAGGTTGGGAACCTGTGTTCTAACCCTTGTACCAACAGAGAAACATAACAACAAACCATCCAGCCAAATCCCACATAAGAAAATGCACAAGCACTGAATCAAACCAGAGGGCAAAAATGAATAATTCCTTAGATATAATTCATGTTCAGCTCATGGTGATGATGCCGTGATCGGAATCACACTGTTTTTGAACACATGTAGTAGAGATACCACTGCAGAAAAAGTCCTCTTCATCAATGATAATCTATTCAACAACTTTATTTGCTAAAATGTGTTGCACATGAAATTGTACTCAGGGATTTATATTGTATTTCACTTGTTCTCAGATGTGAATAATAATCATTTCCATTTAAAAGAGATGGTTTTGGTGGTGCACAGAAATTTTGCTATTTTAGTGCAGGACTTGCTGTGATTGTAGTGTTGCGTGAAACATATGAAGGTCAGTGGCCCCATCTTGTCTCTGCCTAATGGCTCTTCTGCAGGCCCTGCTGCTCCACCTTTGGCTCCTACACCAGACTCACACTAACACGTTGCTTTCAATAAACAAAACAAGGACGGTTACTAGCGGCTAACAGGCAACAGAAGGTCAGAGGTCGCAACACTGAGCAAAATTCATCAGATGGATGTAACATAATGAATATGGCTGCAAACAACTTGAAAATCATAATACAGGGAAGTGTTTTGATCCAAGTAAAGGATTTTTATTGTGTACTGTTGCTTTGTCATGAAAAGAAAATACATACAAACTTTCAAAAGCAATTATATTCACTGTTAAGTAATATTAAGAAACACTGGTGTTGTTGTCAGTTTAGAGTGGTGCATTACACAAAGTTTTGCCTTTTCTAAACACACATGAAGCAATTTGCAATGGCATCTGAAGTTCAGTCTAGTTATCCTGACGAGTACTATTCAGCCTGTGAAAATGCAGTAGTTTTATCTTCTGTGACTCTGGAAGAGCTTTGTCAAGAAAATAACCCAAACTATGTCATTAAGATTATCTCATCATGGGCTTGGAGACTACCCACTTAGATTTTGTCATCCACTGCCTCAGTTTCAACTGTTTTGTGTGTCAGTGGATTACCTCTTCAAACATGGTGTATTTCCCATGAATTTGGACCACAGTGATTACATTTAACTTATTGGATTTTCTCTCAGCCTTCAAGAAAATAAGAACATGCTATTGCTGGTAAATGTTTGTGTAATCCCAAATTCCACTATAACATTCTATGTACATACTTTACTGTGAATGAGCGGGTCTGATACTTGTTGGCTGATCGTGAATAGTTTTTGTTATGTAAGTGAAAATCAATTGTGATTATTTTAGTGGTATAAATCAAGTTTACTGTGATTGCATTACTTCCCATTCATGGGACTGTAAACCGTGTCCTGTAGTGCTGCTCATAGTCAGCACCTATTGAAGGAAGGACGTTTCTTTACTGTTAGTTTGGCTCAATACACGATGATTTTGAACCTTTAGAACATATATGTCTAAATATTCCTGTAGATTTTACTTTTGTTTTGCTACAGAAGGCTTTTACTTTCCAAGATACTGTACTGTATATACCTGCTGTGTAAAAGAAATAGAAATGTGTCAAAACACAGACAAACTAGGGAGGAACTCAAGCAGCTAAAACAAATTAAATATACAAATAATTATTTGTCCTGTGTGGATAAGATACTGGCCCTGAAAATAAACTCCACAAGCAGATCAGTGCAACAAGGTTCAAACTTGGGCAAGGCAAGATTTATTGCAACAGTCAGCTTGTCCACTTAGTGTCCCTCACTTAACACATCATTCATCTCATGCTCAACAACCGAGTCAGGCAACAAATGGAAATGGACAGTAGTGGAATGATAAGATGAGTAACCATCGGAAAACATATTGCAAAGCAACAACAATGTTCTTTCCACCCCAGTGGAGTTTTCTTGTGAGACTCTCTGGGGTTTTGGTCACTTTTTTAGAATATTTAATGAAGCCAAGCAAAAACTGTAAACGCTAGAGATAAGCTGTGTTATTTAAAGCAATACACTAGAGGGTTAACCAGATATGTTATTTGGAACTACCAGCACATGCAAACAGACAATGGCTGACCCCACCATAACAGTGAGAATATAATACATAGAGCGTATGTTACATCAGAGGCTGTATGTGCAACAGTCAGCAATGAATGTGCAAATGTGCATGTGCAAAGTGAGCATGTAAACAGTACAGGTCAAAGTGTTTAGTTATCATATGCACAGTTAGAAAACGTGTTTCCCTGTACAATGAAATTCTTACTTTGCCGTCCACATGAATGCCACATAATACAAGTGAAATATAAAGTAGATGAGCAATAACACAAATCTAAATAGGCAGTAAAATCACAAATCTAAGGCACTTTAAAGCAGCAAGTGAACACAGTATAATGCAGAAAAAATATATGCTACATGGGAGCTGTGGAGTGTAAATACTCAGCAGTGAGTGTGCAATTATGCATGTGCAAAATGAGTATGTAAACAGTACAGATGGAATTACATGAGGTAGATCCTGAGTCAGCTGTTTATGAGTCTAATGGCAGAGGGATAGAAAGAGTTTTTCAGTCTAGAAGTCCTGCATTTCCCACTTCTCAGCCTCCGACCGGAGGGTAGGGGTATGAACAGTCCGTACTGGGGGTGGGTGGGGTCCTTGAGGATGAAGGCCGCTTT
>NW_018127980.1:1278102-1280729 GCF_001952655.1 Monopterus albus
ATATGATGTTTGTACAATACTAGTTATGCAATCATAACAGGTTACATAACTATTGATCATGATCTTGTTATGATCTTTTTCTGAATTAGATCAATATTTTATTGACCTAAAATGATTGTAAAACGCCACTGATGAAATTCCACACAATAATTATAATGATAATTCATTTTGCTGTCAGCAATTTAAGTCTAAAGCTGTTTGGGAAAACTCTAAAAGCCGTTCTGTGGAAGACTTGTCTCAATTCTTAGTTTTAAGCTGCTTTTAAGTTGCACCGAACAATCTTTTAACAATAAATAATAACTGTGCTGTGAAAGGGGTTGTATGAGTCCACAACTGCATGCTCCACTCAGCACTACAGAGAAATGTACAGTATCAACTTCTACCTTATTGTTATTTTATGGCTATTAACTTACTCTTTTGCTTTAGTTACTCTGATCAACCCCACTTACAGTACAGTAGTATTAGGCAATTGTTGAAAGAAAATAAACAAAGTAGTGGGCCTATGCCTTGTTATTTCTTACAGCTGTAAAAGCAGCATTTGTGGAATCAATTTGATCTTTGAAAGAGGTCCGCAAAAGAAAAGGTAACTCAGAATACAGCAAACTGTACTGTAACAGAATTACACAATACAAATGATACACATGGGGAACATATATACTGGCTGGACAAACTATTAACACACACAGGGAATGGACAAAGACACTAATTAAATAATCTACCAATAAACATTAAACAGACAGTTGTCTAACAACTTATTTTTTTTCTTAAAAGAAATAACATAACATGACAAATAAAGTTTTAACATGAACTATAAACAAACAATATATTTACCCCAAGCCAGTATACTATACAATAAATGACTATATCTCCTTTAAGATTTTTTTGTTTAACCTGCAAATCTGCCTATGTTAAACTTCACTGACATGGCAGAGTGTCCTTCCACAGTCTGTCTTTATAATTTCCTCTCAGGTGTTTGCTGCAGTGCTTTATTTTTAACAATGTTAGGGCCACAATAGATCTGAGTGACAGACTTTTAAAAATAGATCAGGAGCAATTACAAAATATTTCTTCCTCCCCTTTTGGCACACTTTGTGCTGGTAGAACTGTAGACAAGCATATGTATGTCTAAAATGGCTCTGTCTCTAATTGCTATTGGCTAATGCAAATTTACCTTTACTTCTCTCATTGCATCCTTTCCTTCTGCAGCTTTGAATTCAACCTTTCAGTGAAGGCTGCCTCTACTTGTATTTGCAGCTTTCTGTAATCATAACCCAATGCTAATCTCCCTATTTGCAAGTGCAAATTAATACAAGATATGCGTTGTATGGCTAGCAGTGTGAGGACCAGTCTGAGTTTTAAACCATGGCAGTGGGGACATTTCCAGAAAGTGAGGGCATCCTGGTCAGCCCCCACTTTCTCACACACCTTTGAAGGGCTGTTTGAGGTTTAAGACTTGGTTTTAGGGTTCATGTAAACTTCTTCCCTGGTTCAGTTCTATGAACTTGTTTCCAGTTGTTATGATTTTATTCTTCCATGGCAGCAACAGAAATACATTTCTGCAGGGTAAAGTGGACCAACCAAAGACTCATAGGTGCTGACTGTCTCTGAAAGACTCATAATAAATTAACTCGAAACAATCGCTGGCCTAACAACAAACAAACAACCCATAATTCAACAGTTTTTGTAAACCACAATAACACTACTAAAACCTCTAATAGCGCTCACTGACTTAGGAGGCAATATGCCATTAACATTCTAGAGAGCAACACTAACAGCAAGCCTGCCAAACAAGTAACTTAAGAGGGGTGTGTTCAAAACAAAGCAGCATCTTTGGCTAAAGTTATTGCTTAACTAAGATTAGCAAACATTATCATTATGCATGTTTACACTGGGCTCAGTTGTACCAAATAATCTTATGTGGGAAAACATGCTGATAGAAAGATATCATAGGATCAGTAAAAGCAAATAAACTACTTAAAATTATAAAGCCGAGCTATTAAGGTATTATTGCCAGTACTTCACTGGACATCTATAAACCCAGAAATGTATCAAATGCCAAAACACATGTAGATAGGGGAAGCACAAGCAAAAACAAGTGTTACACTTGAGGAGATACTTATGGTATTTGTTGAAATAAAAAAGGGGTGTCTGTGTCAGACTACCACAAAACCTATATCACTCAGAACCAGTCTGAAAGCCAGTAACTTATGAGTTGGATCAAATAAAGTGGGACAGCTGCAAGCATTCCCTGTTCTCTTTCTGCAGCTTTGAGTTCAGTTTTTTCTGACTTGCCCTCAAGCAAACAGGTCAGTACCACATCATTGGTTATTCAGTACAGTGTCAGAGAACATAAAATTCATATTCTGCAATGCATTGTAATTCATGAATGTTTGTGATATTCTTTGTGAATACATTTGGATAATATCAAATTGACATTTTTCCTAGAGCAAATGATAGATTTCTCAAATGCATGCAGGCAAGGAGAAATTTGAAAGGAACATTTTGGAGTCCGCTTCAAAATCTCTACTGAAAAGCACTGAGAAAAGAGGTCCAACATTATTAGAGTGAAGCCTTCAATAGCACCATATTCTTCCAAGAATGCCTGGAACATCTGCCATTATAGCTGT
>NW_018127980.1:1281423-1325771 GCF_001952655.1 Monopterus albus
TAACCTACTTTCTGTATGTGTTTATAACCTTGTTTTTCTATACTTGTGGGGACAGAATACTGGGAGCGCCCTAGCTTCGTGAGGACCGGTGTTACTTGTGGGGACAGGAGTCTAGTTCCCACATGGTAGGTAGGTCTTTGAATTTTACAAAAAAGATGAGGTCTAAGTTAGAGCAATTGTCCACTTTAGTTAACTTTAGGATACGTCTTCTGGAAATGAATGTAAGTCACACTCAAAACTAATGTGGCTGATTAAAGGTGACAGATCTATTGGAGGTGACACCCAATGACACACACCTCACACCTCCAGCAACACATCCAGTCATTCTGCCCTGCACCAACAGACAGGCCGACTGTATCCCAGTGCCCTCATCGTCACAGGGTTTGATGTGTTGACATGACCTCTGGCTGAGCCTGTCATGGTCCTCCACCTAAAGATGCCTTTGCCATGACACCTCTGTCAATGAAAGCTGTGTTTGCATGCGAGGTACCAGACACACAAAAGGTCTGCATTCAGAGATTTTAAATAACATCTAATATAACACCCAGTAAGACCATGTAATAGATTTTAATCACTTAGGCCCAAGTATTAACATGGGTTATGGAACATCTCAACTAGAGTAGGAAAAGGAAAAGTGGATACAAACTCTCAGAGTGATGCATTTTTGCTCCTACTTCTAAAAGTATATACATTGTATTTATACAACTTTGTTCTGGAAATGACTCTACTGCAGTGGTGGAAGAAGTACTCAGAACCCTTAAAAGTAGCAGTACCAGAGGGTAAAAATACTCTGACAAGTAAAATTCCTGCATTCAAAATGTTACTTCAGTAAAAGTACAAAAGTATTAGCATCAAAACATACTTAAAGTACTAGAAGTTAAAATATTCATTATGTGGAATGGCATATTTAACATTAATGCATATCTTGTTATTGGCTTATGATTGATGTATTATTGTGTACAAGACATTTAATGTTGCAGCTGGTAAAGGTGGGGCTAGTTTTAACTAGAGCTTATATTCTTATAATGTTAATTACTGCTGGGGAGGAAGTGTATTCTCCACTGGAGATTAAAGCTACATTATGTAAGTTAAGGTAGCACTAGCATGAAACTCTGCTCTACCCAGCACCCCCTCTCCCTTCTCCACTATGCTCTGCTACAATCTGCTATGCTCTACAGATATTTGCTGTGATGAAATTACAAGAAATGAGAATACAACAAAACTTAATAATGAAGCAGAAATATTTGAAAGTCTCTGATTGGTTACAGAGGTCAGTCCTGCTCATTAGAAGCTAATATCGCTAAACTTTAGGCAAACAAACATTTTTGATAGGTCCAATGTTGGATGCAATCATGAGCACATGAACTTTCTGCAAAAACTGTGAGGTTTAGTTTTAAAAGATTTGCCAAAGCCTTTGTGTTTTCACACATCTAGTGTTGAGCCTTACTTTTCTTTTGCCCACATGCTCTTTTAATCCTAAGTTAAATTTTGGTTAATTCAGCATCAGCAACTGTTATTGTGTTTACCTGTACCCAAGTTCTATAATAAAACCCAATTATTCCTTATCACAATTCCTCTTGAGCTGTTATTACTGTACTTCTGTATTTTGTTTAATTCTATTGCAGACTCACTGAGTGGTAGTCGTTACAAAATACAGAAATTTCAAATCATAAAGTGTGTCTTTGTCAGTGGCAACATATGTCGGGCTGATGTGAGGTCTTAATTTAGCAACCTATTCCCATACTTAGCCCAACCATATTGTTTGTCTACATATCGCATTTGACAGGCTTGTTTTTTCTCTCTTCCTTTTTCTTGTTAATAACAACAGGACTTGTATCTGTGGTGCAGTGGGTGACATGCAAGATGTTGGTCCACAGTTATTTCCTGAGCAGCAAATAGGACTGATAAACGGCTGTGTTTTGTTGAGTGTTTGACAGTTTACTTATTTCCCTTTGGCTCAGAGGGCCCCTCATCAGCTAATTTCAACATGGCAGCCTCAGAAGCACACGTCTTCGGGGAAATGTCATTTTTAATTAAATCCCAGGTCCTTTAAGATAAGCAGTAAGGCGTTAATTTCACCCAGGGCGTGATGTTGTCAAGAGCCCAGGAGCATGATGTATGTCTGTCAAGATCATTTATTTTGCTGGGTTTTTTTTTTTTTTTCATTTCTGCATTCCCCATGCACAGAAGTGTCCAGCTAAAAGAAATAAGTATCTGAATGGCCCACTCAGTCCCTGGGTGTTAAGTATGGCTCATTTGGCATCCTGGGAATTTTATTCAGAATGGTAACATGAATGTCATGGACATGTTCTGTGAATTGACCCTGTGTAGAAGAATTTGATCCTGGTGCAGTGGCTCTCATTGTGTATGTACAATGTTCTTCCAAAAGGCAATGGGGAATAAAGAAGGAAAACTGAGAACAAAAAAGAGAAAATGTGCAAACAAGAAGAAGGAAAGTGCATATAAGAAGTTTTTATAAAATATATACAGCATGTATATAAACACATTTTAGATGGAAGTTTCCAGATAGATATATACAAAGGTATATTAACAAGGTATTGCACCGAGGGTTGTCATTCTGTTATACAGTCATAGGTTCAGTGTTCATCAGTGTGATGGCCTTGGGGGAGAAACTGCCCTTGTGTCTGGTTGTTTTGGCATACAGTGACCGGTAGTGCCGTCTAGAGGAGAGGAGTTTAAACAGTTCATGTCCAGGGTGTGAGGGGCCTGCAGAAATCTTCTCTGCCCTCCTTTTGACCCATGATGTGTACAGGTCCTCCATGGAGGGCAGGCTGGCAACAATGATCTTTTCTGCGGTCCTGACTGTTTGTTGGAGTCTGTTTCTGTCCTGTTTGGTTGCTGAGCTAAACCAGGCAGTGATGGATGAGCAGAGAACAGATTTCATGACTTCTCTGTAGGACTGTCAGCAGCTCCTGAGGCAGGTTTACCTTCCTGAGCTGACAGAGGAAGTACATCCTCTGCTGTGCCTTCTTGGTGATTGTGCTGATGTTGGATGTCCATTTCAAGTCCTGGGAGTTTATGGAGCCCTAAAATTTGAAGAACTCTACTGATGAGCATTTCTGAAGCCCACCGTCATCTCCACTGTTTTGAGCATTTTCAGCTCCAGGTTGTTGTGACCGCACCACAGGACCAGCTGTTCAACTTCCTGCCTGTACACCAACTCGTCACCCTCTCAGATGAGACCGATGACCATTGTTTCCAATACTTTACTAGCTCAGCACCAAACAGCAGGCAGACACAACAAACCTACATTTAATAGGTGTGCTGAAATACAACACCAAATGAATGCTGAAATGAATGCAATGGACACTGTTCACTGTGACATTTGCTATAGCCTATTAACTTTATAAGCTGTTAATACTGTGTTTACAGTTTGCTCTGTTGCACTAAGTGGCCAATGAAATCTTTGATAGCCTAGTGATTTAATGCCTAGAAGTCCTGACTGCCTTAAGATTATAAAACAATGTCCAAGAGACATAGCCTAATAGGAATATAGCAGGAAGCTATTGAGGTAAATGTACAGTAGCCTACTATTAAACCTAGATTCAGCGTCCCCACTCAGTCATTCATTTTAGGTAGATATTATCATGCTGATTTGTGTATAGCAGGTCTTTTTTGACATGTTTCTTTTTAATAGGTTATTTGATGATTATAAAAAGGTGTATATGTGAGATGATTTAACAATTTGGATTGTCAGTCTCATACTATCATTCCACTTCTGGTCGCTACTGCGTCACAAAAGCAACATGTCAACCCTGGGGTTTTTTTTGTAATATGGCTGACTGTGGTACCTGTGACTAAAATATACCTTGTACTCTTAATTTTGAATCAAAAATAAATGGTGGTGCCTCCACTTAGTAGGAATTTATAAATTATAAGGATTTTACCCACTAAGAATATTTTAACTCAATGGTTTTAACCAGTTATCACTTTCTTTAAACTGAATACACTCAAAATTAAACACACTCACTGTACGTTAAATGTAAAATATGAATTTAGTTAATTAAAATTTCAAATGAAAAAAAATAATTGTATATACAACTTATGAAATAAAATAGGGCCCACACACACACACACACACACACACACCTTACAATAGAGTCCTTAAAATAAACATAAAACCTCTCTGCAGCTTAGTGTCTGGCTATGGGTTATCCTGGTTGTCCCACCTTAGCACTATTCTGATTGATGAAAGAACAGCCAATTGCAAATAAGGAAGGCCAAGATAGACAGTCTGATGTCCTACAAAGTTAGGTAGTGCAACTGACCAATTTCTGGCATGTGCACAACAAACATACTATGTGCATGTGCACAGGCAAGGAGTCTCTCTGCTACACTTTTAAAGCTTTTAAATGAACTCTTTTAAATGAACTAGGAATTACATTTTATTTCTACAAATACAGTGAAATAGCATGACATAAAATCAACAGTTTTAACAGCTAATTTAATTAGTTTAATATTTATATATTTATTTGGCCTCTGCATTTTTGTAGGCTGGGCTACAATAGTACATACTGTAGCACATTAGATAGTGTACAAAACAAGTAGGGCCTACATCACACTATACCTTAGTGATGATAATAATAATAATAATAATAATAGTAATAGTAATTGCTAAAAAATAACAGTGTGGACTTCAAAAGAGAAAGACATGGGGAACAGGCAGTCCATTTAACCAGGGGTTTCTTAAAATAAGAATTTCTGCAGTATTTTAAAAACCTGATGTTGTTTTGTTGTTGTCGTTGTTGTTAGTAAATGCAAGAGAACTCAGTAGTGAATTAAACACAATCAAGAAAAGAGGAGCGATGGTTGGGACCCTAGACACTTGTTTATGAATAAAGACGTTTCCCTATAAAATAAAATACATAGGTGTATTCTGGCAACTGTAGAGTACGAGCTCGCTTAATACATTCGGAACTTTCCGGTCATTTCCGGCATTGCTTTGTAATGCAACTTCACGTTACCACCATTTTACTGTCGTGCGTATGTGTGCGTGCGCACTGCACAGTGTAGGTGTGGAGACAAAACAGGATCGAAAGCGGACGTACTGAGATATCGCTACAGAAATGGATGGGTAATATTTTATCAGCGATTTTCACCACATCTCATTTAACAGAATGGGTCATTTAAAGGGGAAACTGTAGACGACATTGTTCCTGTATTAACAGGTTTCCATAGCCATGCGCTCCCTTCCTAGGAAGTGTCTCGGGTAGCATATTAGCATAACTTAGCTAACGACCTCTGTTTATTTAATTAATGTTAGCTGCATTGTTAGCTACCTTTGATAAAATCCTCAGCGTGCATGACGCTGTGCTAGAGAGATGTGTTGATACGATATAGTTCCACGATTCATCCGTTCATTGTAGAGTATATTCCAGAAATGTGCTAACGAAGCGGCTACTGAAGGTTAGCAAAGCGCTATGCTAACGTTAACTAATGTACAGTACCGCTGTTCCTTTGCGTTGTAGCCGATTTATGTTCAGCTCACCGAGCGACTTCACTATAGTTAGCTATTCCCAGTTTTCTGATAGCCAATAAATGTGTTTGTTTATATCAACAAACTGCAGTTTACTGCATGCACGGGTCTTATTTAATTGCTCAAGAAAATAACATATACCGCAACACATTGTCAGTCTAATAATGACAAACACTTATTCTGTAGATACTTTAGTGCAAAGAGATGCGGTTTTGTTTTTTGTTTTTTTGCTTAGTTGGTAATTTCAGTTTGTTTACCTCTAAATGCACCGCACAAAACTGGCAATGTGTTTGGGTATGGACGTGCGAAATGCATATATACTAAAACATGGCATCTAAATGTTTTATCTAAATGTGCAGATAGGGTTGGGTAGGGTAGTAGTATGAGATTTTCATGGTACAATAACTGCCTCACAAATATCATGGTGACACTGTATGAGGTATTACACAGTTACAATGCTAATGCAGCAAACCTCTGGCGTTTTTACCCTCCTTTACAGCAGCTTTTTTGATATAAGCCCTTTTACAGATAATGCACCACTTCTCCCAGAAAGTTGGTGCAATCACAACATCTTTGCTATTATTGTGTTTATTTCTTTTATTTGCATTGGGACAACACAAAAAAAAACAAACAGAAAAAACCCAAATCAGATATATTCCACACAGAACTCCAAAAATGGACTGGACAGAATTATCGACACCCTCAACTTACTATTTGGTAGCACACTTGTTGGACAAAATAATGGAAATCAGTTGTCTCCTTTAACCATCAGTGAGTTTCTTACAGTTCTCTACTGGAATTTTGGACCACTCTTCTTTTGCCAACTGCTCCAGGTCTCTCAGATTTGAAGGGTTCCGTCTCCCAGCTGCTGTTCTGAGATCTCTTCTCAGGTGCTCTATGGGATTTAGACCTGGACTCATTGCTGGCCACATCACAAGTCTCCTGCTCATTGTCTGAAACCATTTCTGGTGCTTTTTAAAGTCTGCTTTGGGTCATTGTCCTGCTGTAAGACCCATGGCCACTGACAGAGACCCAACTTTCTGACACTGGGCCCTACATTTTGCCCCAGATTTCATTGGTGGTCTTCCGATTTCATAACACCATACACAAGGCTAAGCCATCCAGTACCTGAAGCAGTAAAGCAACCCCAGAACATCAGTGAACCTCCACCATGTTTGACTTTAGGGACCGTGTTCTTTTCTTTGAAGGCCTCATGTTGTTTTCTGAAAACAATAGAATGATGTGCTCGACCAAAAAGCTTTGTTTCAGGCTCATCTGTCCACAGGACATTCTCCCAGAAGGATTGTGGCTTCCTCAGGCAAACTCCAATCTGGTTTTTTATGTTTCTGTGTCAGCAGTGGGGCCCCCTGGGGCTCTTACCATAGTGTCCCTTGTCATTCAGATGGCGACAGATAGTGCGAGCTGACACTGTTGCACCCTATGCCAGCAGATCAGCTACAGCGCCACAGGCTGTAAACTTCTTGACAGTGTTGTGCACAGTGGACACAGGAACAGCCAGATCTCTGGAGATGGACTTGTAGCCTTGAGACTGTCCAGGCTTTTCCACTATTGTGGTTCTTAAATCCTCAGACAATTCTTTGCTCTTTTTTTCTTTTCTCCATGCTCAGTGTGGTCCACACTACACAAAGGTTGAGTCAACGCTTCTCCATTTTAACTGGTTCAAGTGTGATTTCTATGTTGCCAGCACCTGCTGCTTGCTACAGGTGAGTTTCATTAAATACAAATTAAAAGAGCACCACATGCTTGAAATAAAACTATTTGTGATGATTCTTAAAAGGGGTGAAATTTCTCTAGTCCATTTTTGGATTTTTGTGTGGAATATATCGGATTCATGAGAATATCAAAGAATTTGTGTGCTACCTGACAGAAATGCTGGGGTGCCAGTATTTTTGGCCATGACTCTAACTAAAGCATGTTAGTTCAGTGTTTCCCATACATCACTTGTGCATTTAGTCCCTCTGTGTCACACTCGGTTTCTCTCTCATACACACAAACACATGACAACCATGATGACGGACTGTCTGTTAACAGCTCCTACTCTCTCTCCATGTTAGTTTTTTTTACCACAACGCTGTCAGTCATGGAGATCCAACTCTTCTGATATGTTATTAGCAAGAAAGTAAAGCTATCTATGCTAACGTTAAAATGCATCATGCTGTATATAGCATGGATGTATATGGACTGCTCTGCAGGTGGATAAACTAATGCTAATTCATAAACTGTGGTGCTGAATATTTGCCCTGAGGGGGAAGTTCAGGGAGATATTGAAAAACACGTGGGAAAGCTGATCAGTCCAATCAGTTTGATTAGTGATCCAGTTGATTCTTTTCAAATATTTACTTGTTTTAACCAAGAGAGGATCAGGAAGAGAAAGTTGTAGAGAGATGCAGGATGAGGGCAGCAGCCAGCATGCTGCTGCTGTGGAAGGGAAAGTTCAGAAGGGACAGGTAAGATGAACAGCACTGATATATTTTACAGAAAAAAACCCAAAACAAAAAACACCACAATTAAAATGTAAGTCTGTGTAAAACACTATAGTTAGCATATTTTTTCAGGTGAGAAAGTAACCACTTATATTGTGACTATGTGGTCATTCTGTCCAAGTAATGCCAATTTAAAATTTGTTCTGGCGTTTTCAGAGATGTGAGTACTCATTTCTGACAAAGCTAGCACTATTAGCAGGTAGCTACATGTTCTTCAGACCACAGTGGCCTGTCGGCAAGCTGCCTATTTGAAACTTGCTGTAGTGTTTTTGGAGCTGTGAGGACCCACTAGTAGACCAAGCTAACTCTCCTTAGCAGGCAGGTATATCTCGTTCAGAGCCGAGTCAGCAAGGATGCTGGTGTTCCAGTTGCACATTGAGAATACTGTGCCCTCCCAAAGTTTGGACTTATAAGCTTAGCATAATCACCTGCTACGATTGTGAACAAGCTGTGCAACAGGACATGGATTACAGCATACACGCAGCAGTACATAGTAGGCATCGCCAGAGCCCAGCCACAACCAGGAAGAAGAGAAAAAGAGAGTGCAAGAAACCGGACAAGAGTAAATATCGGACTGGCTTTTACTCTCTCGTGGAGATTAGTAGTTTCTTCCAGATGTAAGAGGTCCTCTTCCTCCGTCCTGGAATAAATCAGTTCATCTCAAGCCAGAAAGTTTGGTTGGTCTTTGTCAGTGTCACACCAAATAAGCCTTTGAAGTGCAGCCTAAGAAACCCATCTCAGCTAGCTTGTAATAAATTAAACTGCCCACCATATATTATGTGCCATATAAACCAGTATTGTCGCCATCGTTTCATTCCATTACACACATCCACATTAAAATGCTTAGCAGACTATCTGAAAATGCAAGCATTATTTCAGTAAAACAAACAAAAAAACCCTGCCATTCTAAGTGTTTACCTTTGATGTCACAATAAATAAAACTATCCAAAGTCTTACTTGTATAAAATCTTGTAATATTATTTTACCGTTCTTTGGCCTCTGATGTTTTATTTCTGGCTCAATAACAGCTTCAACTTGTAAACAAATGCACATATACCACTGACCATGAGGAGGGAGGAAAACGCAACTAGTATTTATGACAGTTGGGTACAACTTAGCAACTGTAGGGGAAGTCAAACTGCCAAGTTGCATATCGTTGCTTTAAGTAAAAGTGCTAATATTACACTGTAAAAATACTCTGTTAGAAAAAGGTCCTCCATTTAAAATGTTACATGGAATAATGTATCGTCACAAGTATTAAAATAGAAGTGGTCAATGCAGAAAAATGTTCCCTGTGACTGTTGTCATATATCTTTCCATTGATATTACTCATTCATTGATGTAAAGCAGGATTTTACTGTTGTAGTTAGTTGACGTTGAGCTCTTGAACCATTTTGTGCATTAATTATGGATTCATGTGCTGGTTATTTTCTTCATTAACTGATTGATTGGTTTGTAAAGATTATGAAAACAGTGAGAAATGAAGTCACTCTAAACAATTATCAGAATAGTTGCTTTAGTTGTGTGACAGTACAACCAGAACGATCCTGTCTGTACTGTACCTTAACTCACACACACCCATTTTTGTCAGCCTGCTGGAGCAGGGAAAGTTATGTGTCAGAGTTTGCTTTGGAAAAAAAAAAAGATGCTTCAAGATATAAAATAGTTATCCACCAGGATAGGCTTGGTGATAGCACATTAACGAGTTACTGTTTTATTCAAATTGACCAAGTGCAAATTATTTCTCTTTCAGAATCAGTGATGTTGCAGTTGGAGTGAAGGTAAGTCTTCACCTCTGGTTTTTGCTTAGTGTTCAATGCACAAAATATATGAGTCTGACTTGGACATAGTTTTTTTTTTTTCTCCTCTACTGTATTTGTTGCTCTGGGATGCTGTTTGCCCACCAGCTTATGTTCTAAACACAGTTACCGTTTAACTTCAGACAAGTTGATTCAGCTCTAATTTCTAGCACATTTAGAAAACCGTTGTTGATTTTACTTCTTACTATCATTGTATAATTTTGTAACACAACCCTCCTTTCTGAGTTAATACCATTTTTGGTTTGTTAGTTATTTGCCCTGATGGTTGCAGTGGATTGATTATAGATGATACCGAGCAGAAATAAGAGCGGTATGGAGATCTGGCTGTGCCTGAGGTTATGGCTGTATTCTAAACCCTTTGTAACATAAACATCCATCAAATCTTTTTCTACATTGTCCCCCCATGTTAACACCAGGTTTATTTATTTATTTATTATTGCTTTGAGCTTTCATAGCATTAGACTGGCATTAATGAAATGGCTTGTGTCCCTGTTGATCACCGAATCACTTGTGCAAGTGTATTGTTGCTCTGGCTGCTTAACCAGATTTGAGTGCCGACTGCATTTTTGTTTGCACAAAACAAAGCTTAAATCCTCCCTCCAGGGGAAACGGAGCACTCATAAAATACTAATTCCTAAATTTCTATTTTATAAATATTTCAATGTCAGAGATAAAACAGAGAATGTTGCCAGTTGTTGGGAGAGAAATCATACATAGGGGTCTTATAGCTCTTGCTCTCTGTGCTCACATTTTGATGTAAGTCAGACAACTTTATTACCCTTTCAATTTATTTGTGTCATGTTGCTGTAGCAAGGCCCACAACATCTAGTTTATCGTAACAATAAAGAATGTTAGTGACAGAAGAACAATTGGTTCAAAAGCAGTCAGACAGAAACAAGGAGGGGGCATATGAAGCTATTATAAAGTTGTGTGTCTAATGGGTCCCTAGCCAGGTTCCTTGTCATCCCATCAGTCAGTATTTAAGAGCAAAGGGTGCCCGTCAGCTTCAGCAAGCCTTCTGGGACATAGAATTGCTTAGGATGAAATGACATCTTGGCATCTTAAATTCAGCAACATTAAAACCACACCAGACGAGGAGGAGCCTAACCACTCTTCAGCTGTTTTATGTCCCTTTGGGCCTACATCATTCCTCTACCCTCTTTTTTCCCTTTCAAATATCTTCATCTTTTATTGCTGTCTCTGAGAGTGTATGGAAGATGGAAATGGTTTAATCCCTTATTTCACAACTGTGCCTTGACCCTTGTGTCTGTTTTTTTCCCCTCAGAGAGGATCTGACGAGCTGAGTATGTACAACAGTCCCATCTCTGACATGAGCAGTATCAGTGGTGAGTTCGTTCCAACCACCCCTGAATAGGGAGGGGATTGACATAATTTGCATGAAGCCATTTGATCGGTAGTGACAGACGGCATCAAAGGGAATCGAAGGGTTAATTGGTGTTTGAAAAGTGAAACAGGCTGTGTGAGCTGAACTGTTCTCTCATGGGAGGTTTTTAGTGTGTCAAACATATCATGCTCCTCAGTAGGCTGGCATCCACACGCCACAGCATGCGACTGGAACAGACATAGCAGACTACTGCATATAAATGCATACATGCTGTTTAGATGATATAAGAAGCATCTCAAAGAAAACTGCAGAATTAATTAAGGAAGAGAAGACATACAGGGTTTGGCTTTTAAACACACCACCAACAAAATAAGATGAATGTCAAAGGCATACACAAGGGTTTTGGGAGATTGTCTCTTTAATCAAAGTCCCAGTCTACTATTGCTGCACAGTGCCCCATCCAAGCTAATGTCTCCTCTGGGATCTGTCTAATAAGGAGAGGCAAAGACTCATTGTTACCTTTGTGTTAGGTTGTTGTTGTTTATTTTTCTATTTTGTTTGTTTGTTGTTGTTTTTTTTTAAGTACCTAAGCTGTATATATTAAGGGTGTACAATATATATTAGGGATGGGCAATGATTTTTGAATATGTAAGTAGTCATTAAACTGAAAAAAATTGAATATTTCATCCAACTATCATTTTGTCTTTAAAAACCAGCACCTGGAAATAAGGCGCTAACGAGGCAAGTATATCATTTTACTACAGTGCCAAATACAAACAGCAGAAACATGTAGAGACTACAGCCATCAAAGAGTTCTGTGTGGAACTTCTTCAAGAATATAAATGAAAATGAGGTGCAGTGCAAACTCTGTCAGGTTAAGTTATCATATAATAAATCAACAACTATGCCCAGCTATTTGAAGGCGAGGCATCCAGCAGAAAGTGGGGCGCGTTCTGCAACAGTCACTGGCTAGCTTTGTCACCTGAAGAAGGAAGTCTGATGATCGACATACAGAGTCCTCATCACAAAGATGATAGCAAAGGACATGCTACCATTAGCTTTATCGAGGGCGGCGTTTTTCAAAGTTTGATGCCATTTGTTCAGCCAGAGTATACGATCCCATCAAGAAAAACGGGCACAACACGACTGGATAGACTGTGTTATGGTAATCCATGTGAGCTGTGCAGTTGTTTGTCAAGTACTGAAAAGGTGTCTGACCATGGACGCATGGGCAGCACTTACAACTGAATCATATGTGGCAGTCACCTGCCATTTTATAAGCAAATGGAAACTACAGAGTGTTGTTCTTCAGACTAAAGCAATGCTGGAGCGGTATACCGCTGCAAACCTGGCGAATGTGCTTTTGACTGCTGCGGAACACTGGGGACTTAAAGGTAAAGTCACACTGTGCACATGTGACAGTGCCAGCAATATGGTGCTATATTGTTTGTGTGTGGGTGGGGGGGTCTTTGAATAATTGTCAAATACCCATCCCTAATATATATTACATATATCTTATCTGCTGTTTTAATGATGTGCCAGCTGACATTATCAAGTATGTCACTTATTTTACCAAAATCAATTAAAACACACCTTGAGAGTCCACACATTCACCACATCATGTAGCCTAACAGGATAGACTACTATGCATGCACATTGAGGGTCCACGGAGAGTGTATATGATCACTGCACCGCAAGTAAGGCTAGCATAGCTGCCTAAAAATGTATTAATGAAGTTGCAACTGAACAAACAATGACAGGAGACAAATTACATACACCACCAGCTTTGCAGTCTGTGCCATTAAATTTAATTGCTAGACATGGATCATCCACACTCACATGGAGGTGATTTGACAAGACGGATGTTGCTCAAGATGACAATCTGCAAACTAAATCAGTTGCCGTTAAAGATAACTTGAAGTTTGTTCACCATCTGCAAACTAACCATTGCACTGAATATGAAAAGCTGTGGGAGACAGCTGTCCATAACATGACTAAACCATCCAAGGTACCAGCACAAAAACACACTGCGCAAAATTTAGCAGAATCATTCAGCAAAAGTGAATAGTGGTCAGTGTTTATGTAAGTTGATGCTTCAGTTTTGAATAAATAAATAAACCTGTTTTCCTTCAAATGTTGTTTCCATTAGTAGTAATTAATAAATTATTGTCTGTGTTCGTACTGGTTTCTTCCGTTAAAGGGAGTTTTCCATCCCACAAGTGCTGCTCAAGGGTGATTTGTTAGGTTTTTCCTCTGTTATAATAATAATAGTAATGATAATAATAATAATAAGATTACTAGTAAATTGTCCTTTGTAAAGTGTCCTGAGATGACTTTTGTTGTGGTTTGGCGTTATACAAATAAAACTGAATTGAACAAAATTTGAGAATATATATAACCAGAAGAAGAAGGCCGTAGTGATAGATGTAGCAATCCCAAGCAATAGCAAAATCAGGAAGAAGGAACACGAGAAGCTTGAGAAATGCCAAGGGCTGAAAGAAGAGCTAGAAAAGATGTGGAAGGTGAAGGCACAAATAGTCCCAGTGGTAATAGGAACATTGGGGGCTGTGACCCCCAAACTGGGAGAGTGGCTCCAACAGATCCCAGGAACAACATCTGAGATCTATAACTTTTTGTAAATATTTATTTGCCATTGAAAAGAGTTCCCAACAAATAACACTATTTCCTCCTGTTTGGTTATGATTGCTAAAACCATAGTCACCAGGTTTTTTTTAGGAAATAATTCTATCTTGTCACTTGGTTTTAAATAATCACGCCTTTTAGACGAACCAGTGGAGTGAGAACCACAAGATAATGAAGGAACGCAACTGTGTGTTAATGTCTGGTTCGGACTACACAATTTTTTTTTTTTGTCTAATAAGTAGGTCACTATGCCAAATTCATCAATTCTTATCATGACTATGGGTTGTGTAGCCATCAGAGAGAACTTCAGCTAAAAATAACTTTAAGCCATTAGTAAAACTAGCTAGTTGGCTGAACCTGGCATTAGTCTGTCTCCTGATACTTTTGAAAGAAAACCCATTGTTGATTTAGTTTTTTGTGCAGCATATTTAGAGATGGACGAAAACACATCATTGGTGTTGGTCTTTTCATTGGCTTTGTTGACAAACTAAAATGTAGTAAGTTTTTATTTTGGTGATCATTGTAGTGCTCAGCACAGTTAATCAATGTTTATGCTAAAATTTTAGATGGGGCATCAAATGGCAGCGACAATAAAAAGCCCAGGGTGGAGGAGGCCCCACCATCTCGTGTACTTCACATCAGAAAACTACCTAATGAGGCCTCAGACACTGAAGTCATTGCTCTTGGCTTGCCTTTTGGAAAAGTCACCAATATCCTCACACTAAAGGGGAAGAACCAGGTACGTAGAGGAAATGGTTGGATAAGTCGCATTTGTAGACTTTTTTGCAAAACAGTTGATAAGAGCAGTTTATAAAGGATGAGTGAGGGTGGAGTGATGTAAGGGCTGGACCATGCTACCCACGTCAATTTGCACATAAGTCTATCTGCGCATGTGTGTGTACTGTCTGCAACAACACTTGTGCAAGCCATGCTCTCATCTGTTTGGAGGTGTCCTCTGACACTAGTGAACCAGTCTACAGCAAGCACACAGGAAGGCTGCTGTAGAAGGTGAAAACAGGAGAAGCTGAATGTTGCAAGTCTTTGTTAAAACCTTTCACCGACGTGAAAGAACTAGCAGTGACGAAGACTGACTTTTGTGTTGCCTCACGTTGGCTTTGGGTCAGTCAGGTTGAAAAAGTGGCACTTGAACACAGAAGAAAGGAGGTTGTGGAGGAGAAAAACAACTAAATGGTGAAATCACATATACTATAATGACAGGCCGAATGGCGCTTTCCTGAAACATTCTGTTCTCATGCATTTATTTGCTAAACTAAAGTGGTTTCTCTCTGAATGATGAGGCTTAACGGGCTGACACAGGTTCAACCTGTCAGATCAGCTAAAAAAGCCGCCAACTAGTGCCGGTGGTGTGGGACACACCCCCGACAGACGCTCACCAACGGCACCCGAAGGCCGACTGTCAGCTTGTTGTTTCTCTGACCTTACAGTCAACATGGTACACCATGTGTGTTGGAACCAGCCGCAGTTATGTAATTGGAGAAGACTGTAAACGTGTGTTTGCTGGCACAAGAAGCTTGCAGAGAGCTTAAACTGCAAACTTGTTACAAGTCTTACAAAGTTTTCCCCTGAAGGACAGTGGTAAAGCTTTGTCAGCTGTACCACGTGTACAATTTTGCTGTCTAGATGTGCATCTGAACCATGCCCACAGCTCTCTACAAAAACTGGTCCAAAGCCTATTGTCTGCCTGCTGAGCGGGCACTGTAAATCATACTTGGCATTTGTCCCCTAGAGTCCTGCCAAATACAGCTACCTTGTTCTCTTCACAGTATCAATGCCAGTGTGTCAGGTGGTCTTAATAGTTTGGCAGCTGCCTCAGCTCAGTGTTCAGACAACTACCTTGCACGTTGTGAATGCTAAGCATTATCTGTCGCCAGCATCTAGGTATTACAGATTAAGTGTTTATTTTTATGTTACTTAGCAAAATATGTCAGATTATTTAACAGATTTCAAGATTAAGGTTTTTTTTAAGACTGTTCTCTAGTAGTCAAGTCATTAGTCGAGAGCCACATAAAGGTGAGATTTGTACTTTATTAGAAGTGTTTTTAAACATTGTGATCTGCTTTTACAAGTGAAAAGACGGTTGCTACCATGTGGCTGGTTTTGCATAATGTTACACCATTACACTGTTACTCTGACATTTGGATTCCAGACAGCCTAGGCCATATATATATATATAAAGAATAAGAGCATAGTCGCACTGAAGAGCTGACTAACAGTCGACTGACAAAATCCTTAGTCGGGTACAGCCCTAGTTATTTTAGAAATGACCTCTTAAGTACTTCTTGAGTTTTGTTTTCTTTACTTCTAGGCATTCTTGGAGATGGGGACAGAGGAGGCAGCCATTACTATGGTTAACTACTACGCCACAGTAAATCCTCATATCCGCAACGTCCCTGTCATTATTCAGTACTCCAATCACAAAGAACTCAAAACTGATGCTGGTAATCAGGTGGGACTGCACAAATCTATCATTGTTTTCTTTAAGAAATTGAATAGTTGTTTAGTCAGTATCAAAGTTGAGAAATGAACATTTCCCAGAGCTAAAATTGCTACCTACATGTTCTGTGCTCTGAAAGTGGCTCCTAACACTAGCACCGTTTGCTCCAGAATCTATCTGTACTGTTCCCGGTGTTTTATTCAGGACCTGCATTGTTAAGATGCAGGCAGGTGTTTCATCACCTGAAGGAGATATTACATCACACATATGTACACACACACATATATGTGGACCACAGCATGAATTAATTTGAACACTTTCATACAAAACAGCCTACAGTACATGACTACTCCTACTTGTGCCTCCACTACTACTTTTGTGCTACCACTCTTGTTCTCCATTGTAAAAAAAAAAAAAAAAAAGATTAACTGCTTGTGTTTGGTCACAGCGGACCCAGGCGGTGCTGCAGGCAGTATCAGCAGTACAGGCCAGTGGGTCACCAAGTTCAGATGTACAGGAGGTTCTGGCCGCAGCCTCCAGTCCGGTGCTGCGGATCATCATCGATAACATGTTCTACCCTGTAACGCTGGATGTACTGCAACAGGTAAGCAACACCTGTGACCTCGCACAGAAGAAAACTGTTAGAGATTGTTCACTGTTGGTAGCTGAATGTTAGTTTGTATTTTCTGTTGTTGGCAGATTTTCTCCAAGTTTGGCACAGTCATGAAGATAATCACATTCACCAAGAACAATCAGTTCCAGGCTCTCCTGCAGTTTAGTGATCCTGTCAATGCACAGCATGCCAAACTGGTGAGAGGTTGTTTACTTTCAGCTCCCACTGGTCATGTTGCACAGCGTTTTTACCAGTCACCTACAGTCTGGTTACCTGTTTGTTAGTACCTTACAAATTTAAGAGTTGAATACTTGAAGTTTAAGTATGATGTCATGCCCCACCACCCCACCCCCCACTTCCAGGCACTAGATGGCCAGAATATCTACAACTCTTGCTGCACACTGCGTATCGACTTTTCCAAGCTGGTAAACCTAAATGTTAAGTACAACAACGATAAGAGTCGTGACTACACACGACCTGAGCTGCCTGCTGGCGATGGCCAGCCCAGCCTTGACCATGCGGTGGCTGCTGCCTTCAGCAAAGACTCCAACTCCCTCCTCGGTAAGATCCCAGGTAGATCACACTTTTATATTTCCTCTTTTAATCCTGCTTTTTTTTAACCTACTGGCTAAATGCTTAACTTGTGATCATTGTCAGCTAGTTTTTAATTATAAAGCCATTGCATTAGATTTGTACGGTATTAATTTATTCTTAAAATATAGTTTGATCAGATTTTGTGTAGCTTTGTTTTTATTTTTTATTTAAATTGGATATGTACTGAGTGATGGCTGCTGCTGGATTTCAGTCCTCAATAGGTAGTAACAATCATTTTGCATCCTTGCTCAGTTCTGTAATGCTGGGGTTTAGTGGAAGTGCTACTCTCCAATCCATGGTTGTTTCGTCTGTTTCCAACCAGGAGCCCTGAACCCCCTGAGTGCAGCAGCTGCTGCTGCTGCTGCTGCAGGGAGGGTGGCCCTAGCTGGACAGGCAGGGTCCAGCGGGGTCCTGCTGGTCAGCAACCTCAACGAGGAGGTCAGTAGCATAGATACAAACACAACACTGAAAGGCACCATCTACAGCTTAAACTCGACCACCCCTACCCACCCGCATCTTAATATCTTTGTTTTTTCCCCTCCTTGTGTTACCACTTCCATTTTCATTGTCTTGTCCCATTCACAATTAAAAAGCTCTGTGGTGGGATTTTTTTGTGCACATTTGGCCTGGGAATTCATTTAAACCACTGAATTTGGTGTATTGACATGAAACACTTGTGCGGTCTTGGACAAATCCAAGTTTAGTTTTAAGTTTTTAAGTCTTAGAAAATTCGAAAGTAGAGAGTGACATTCTTCTGGTCAGGATGAGATGGTGGTTTTCTGCACCCATAGATTCATTTTATTCAAAATATTTTTTGTATTCAGGCAAGTAATATCTATCCATGTCCTTAGAACATCCTCCTGTCATTTTTGAACAGGACTTTTTGATCCTAGAAGAGCTGTAAATTTGAGGGGTAATTACTGAACTGCTGTGGGGCACACAACCAGAATCTTTTAGACTCCAAGCCTTTTTAAAAGAGATGAACTGGATGCCTTGATATTCTAGCTGGTATTGATATGAGGCACGATTTTTTTGTCTAACCTTTTCTTTGCTGTATTTTCTAGTGTCCTTTACGCACCCAGGTCCTTGCTGTGCTTTTTTTTTTACATTTGTTCAAGACTTATTATGTCCCCGTAAGAGAGAGGGGGGGTTTCTTTTTTTTTTTTTTTTTTTTTTTTTTTTTTTTACACACCAAAATTTCCTCCTTTGATGCTCTGCCCTTCCCTTCTCTTGTCTAACTGTATTCTAAGTCGCCTAACTGTCTCTCTTCTGCTTTTCTCTCTAAGCTCTCTTCAGCTCACCAAAGCTCATATGAAATCACTCTGTGGTCTCCTAACCTGTCTCAGATCTGGGAACAAATAGCTGCCTCTGTGAAATGCTCGCTTGTTGTCCTTTCTTCCCGTTCTTTTGCTTTTTCTGAAACTGTCACTTAAATAGCATCTGATTTGTCTCACCTGATCTCTCTCTTTCCTCATCAGTTTGTTCCCTCATTCTGGAGCCTTTGACAGTATCTAAACCATTCAAACTGAGCCACTGATGTTAAGATACTGTGCTTAAGCTTTCTTTTAGCTTCTTGGACTTGTGTGAATGCCACTTTTACTGAAGTGGCCTTCATATCAACTCTTGCATGTTAAATTGTACTGCATGCTCTCTTAACTAATTTTCCCCCCTCAGCTTCTCATACTGATACAGTACCATTTTCCCTCGCTGAAAGACTGTAGAACTTCAGACCTTTCTGACCTGCTGCATGTTGTTTTTATTACATGATTTTGGTTTTATATTGCTGATTTTATTATGATTTTGACAAGAATGTACCTTTACCCCGTGCTTGTCCAGGGTGAAATACATTTTGGCACAAGTTATTTGCTGTATTTTGACTAAAGAAAACATTGATCCAAGCCATTATCTCTGACCAAACTACCTGCATTATTCCAGTGTACTGACCTATATTTTATTTTTTGTCCCTCCCCTCCCCCCACTTTATTTTCCCCCCAATTTGCATTGCCTCCTGATTCATCCCCTTACCCCGCCTCCACCACCCTCCCACCCCCTTCTACACCCAACTTCCTTTACCCTCCATTCATCCTACTTCCCCTCCATGTGCTGGTGGGGAATTTTAACTCCACAAATCACCCAATTTTCCTCCACCTCCTCCCTCCGCATTAACCCTCCCCTCTCCCACCCAAAACCCCTCCATGACTCCTCTTCTGCCACCTGCTCCTCTCCTTCATGACCCACTACCTCCATCACTCTCCGGGGGGAAACAAAAACCACCATTCCTCCTACCTACCTTCGTTCTGGATCGATCTGTCCATCTCTACCTCCGCTCCGCTCCGACTCTTCTACCTCTCTACCTGTCTCACGCTGCTTGTTGCTCTTCTCTCCCTCTAAAGATGGTTACGCCCCAAAGTCTGTTTACCCTCTTCGGTATGTTATCGTTGGCTCTCTCTCTTTCTCTCTTTGAGCTCTCTCTCTCTCTTTCTCCTCCTACCTTCAGTTTTTGTTATATTTCCATACTATCTGACACATTTGTCATTATTATTGTTATACGAGCTTATGTATATCTGTTTTCACACAGTAGCTTTTTTGGTAATTTGTAATACATTTTTGCCCCGTTTATCGGTTTGGGTTAACATGTATTATTTTGCCCTAAATTCCACCATGTTGTTATCTGTTAATGCATGGTTGAGTCTTTATTTTTGCACGTATATGTTTTTAGCCACTTGACACAGCTTGATATCTTACCTGTTTAGAGGGTATCTCTTCTCTCTTTACCTTTACTTTTCTACTCATCTCTCACTCTGAATTTCTTGTGTACTCTATTCTCTCTTCTTGGCTTCTTGTCTGTAAATATCCTTGTCTCCAGTGCTGTTTTTTTTATTTGCCTAACTGTCTGCTTTCTCTCCACCTCACTTCTTCTCCTCTTGCCTGCGGCTCTAATGCAGGTGTATATGGCGATGTCCAGAGGGTAAAAATTCTTTACAATAAGAAGGACAGCGCTCTCATTCAGATGTCAGATGCCAACCAGGCCCAGCTAGGTAAGCAGACATCACACACAGCCATTTTTCAGGTCTAATTTACCTCTGTGATGCAGTCAACTTGGTATTGGAGATACTTCTATTGCCCCAATCTAAACAAGCAGCCCACCATTAAAATATCACACCATATTGTTTACAAGCTCCGTCTCACAAGTAATAGAGGGCCAGGTTTAGAAGTATAAAGTTGATAAGATGGAATATTGATATGATGTTATGGATTTATTTTGCAATGTTAGAACAGTGAATTATTATCCTAGATGTGACCTAAGGCTCAAAAATGAGGTGTATATATGTTCTAGTATTTCTATGCAGAAGAAACTCCGTTTATAAACATCTCACAAACTCTCACTTCTGAGGTTTTTTTTTCCCTAACAAAAAGGATTTCTTTGAATGGGCATAAATCCAGGCAGTTGCACGTTCATGTGAGCTTGCCTGACATCCACCGGTGCCATTGTAAAAACAGAATTTTTCAACTGTGCACGGTTTTGTGGATATATTTTACCTCCTGCTGCTGCACTGTGACCAGAGGATGTGGAGAAAAATACAGAGCCTGAGGTTACTGCATGTCCGGGAATGTTCCTATACAGGGACTCGCTGTTTTACCTGACCGGGTCTAACCTACAAGCAGCCGACTTGTGAAACTCGAGGGAACCCTGCACTACAGTGGTTTCAGCAGAGATGACTCTCAGTTCTGCCTTGTTGAACTACAAAAACTTTATTCACTCATGTACAGTGGTGTTACAGATAGGGGTGTAAATCAAGTTTCCTGATAATACAATCTTAAATCCATTCTCTTAGCCAGCGAACCAATGTTTGCTGGTACGTAAATGTATGCCACGATGTGATTTTGATTTGATGGCCTGCAATTAATATCAAACAATTTTACCCTATGTACCGCTTTGACACAGTTAATTACATTTTTATTAATTCACAAAAGCAACCAAAATATAATATTGGATTTTAATATACATTTTGCATCACCTTGTTGAAAATGAAGTTACTGGAATAGTCAAACTGAAATTTCCATCTGGTTAATTTACTCAAACAGAAAATGTATTATATCACAGTGCATATTGATGGTGATGTACATATTATGTACTCCTAATCTGAATTTGATCTAACTCCCAGAGTCATTGGCAGGTCACAGACCCAAACATAGACTAGCACTAGACAACTCTGCATTATAATCTATTTGTGTTATCCATCCTAAATAGTCACAGTTACCATATGGGTACAAGGAGTTGCTTGATTTATAAGTACATGAAGTATTGCTTTATGAAGTATCACGTAGTGTAACCAGTTAAGTGAATGTGTACAAAAATTTTCACCTTAACGCCAAAAAGCATTTACTAACATTGAGGTCTGTGTGCTGCTGAAAGCATTAAGGGTCTATGAACACCACCACTGTCTGTTTAGGTGGTGTCTTTTCATAACTCCTGAGTCTGATGTAAAAATAAGCACTGTTACTGATTTGGATATTACTCTGTTTTTTACTGTGTTCAGTTAGAACACCCAGTGAATGACACACAATAGACTGTAACATCATCATAACTGACCTTTCTTGTCTTTGTCATGGCCGAAGCAATGAGCCACCTGAATGGCCAAAAGATGTACGGGAAGATCATCCGGGTGACGCTGTCCAAGCACCAGACAGTGGCGCTGCCTCGCGATGGCCTGGATGACCAGGGCCTGACCAAGGACTATGCCAACTCCCCTCTTCATCGCTTCAAGAAACCAGGATCCAAGAATTTCCAGAACATCTTCCCACCCTCTGCTACCCTCCACCTCTCCAACATCCCGTAAGTACCAGGCCAGCCAGTTCAGTCTGTTCTGTTAGATGCTTAAGAAGGACGTAACCCAAATATTGTTTGTAACATCCAGGGTTTTTAATGAAAGTTCACTGGGAACTCGGTACAGTCAGGTCCGTATGTATTTTAAAAAGTGAGAATTCTCATAATTTTGGCTCTGTACAGCATCACTGTGGATGAGACATAAAACACTCATGATGTGCTTTAAGTGTAACCGTGGGTTTAATGTAAGGGTTCTGTCAAAAACACTGTATGAACTGTGTAGGAATTAGAATAATATAGACCCCTTCCCTTCACCATCATTTTCCATCATTATGGTACAAGTTGTTTTTTGTCTGTGTCCATAGAGCTCCGAGAGGTGACGTCATGCATCATTTACAAATGAAAACTCCACCATACTGGCAGGATTCACCCGCAATAAAAAAAACTAATTTATGACACGTGATAACTGCATCCAAAGGAAGGGTGTTGGATTATTATAAAGGCATCATTTTGTGTATGAGGTGGTGCCAGTGGAAATGAATTCCTACAGCTCTAACGTAGTTAACTCTTCTTAAATCAAAGATATGTTATACTCTAACTCCAGTACATGCGAGTTAATGGCTTTGTAGAGAAAAACTTTCAATAAGTAGTTGGGCTTTCGGTTTTGTTAGTAAAAATAAAAGTAAAAATATTCATTTAGTGCACAATCAATTTTTTTTAAATCTTTTCATTTTACATTGAATTCATTCATTATGTCCCCCATCTCTAAACCCAGGTAAAATATTTAAGTGATACCAAGCCTTAATAAATAATTGGCTTAAATGATCTGTTCACCTAAATTACAAGGTATATTATCTGTCTTCTTTCTAGTGCCATCTCTTTGTGCAAATCATTTGGTTTTATTTGTCCGGGTTTTGAGATCTCTATGAATTTCTGATTCAACCCCAGTATGTTGAAGGTGAAGAGAATTTAGTTTGTAGTGCTGAGAGCGTTGAAATACAGCAAAAAGTAAACGACAAGTTTTATCATCAGACACAGTGCCCCTGTTAGGCGAAATAATCCAGCAATCAAACCGTTTTCCTGACTGTAAACTTTGTGCTCTAACATAACAGACCAGATGTGACGGAGGATGACCTGCGGCTGCTCTTCTCCAATGCTGGAGGAACTGTGAAAGCATTCAAGTTTTTCCAGTACGTAGATCTTAGAAGTTACATATACCCACTGACCAGGACTTGACAAGAGTTTTACTGTTTCAGCTCCATTAAAGGCTCCATCTTGGAACAGTTTGTGATTCTTGCTCATGTTTACCACTGTTCAGTGTCATGCCCCAGAAGTGTTTGTTTACTTTCATACATATCACTGTGCCATGTTTTCAGGGATCGCAAAATGGCTTTAATCCAGATGTCAACAGTGGAGGAGGCTATCCAGGCCTTGATTGACCTTCACAACTACAACATGGGAGGCAACCAGCACCTGAGAGTCTCCTTCTCCAAGTCCACCATTTAAGAATCTGACCCTCAAACACCTGACAGCACCAGGTTTTATTGTCTTGGAGCTGTTCAGGAACCTTTCAGACTGTGTCCGGACATTGGCATGGGGTGGGGTGGGGTGGGGGTGGGGGACCACATAGATTGAATAAGTTTTGTTGTCATTCCTTGAGTGAGTCTGAAACCATTTGACTTGCATACTTTTTAAGTGAACAATTGAGTTGTGAATTGTACTGGAGATACTGGATCCTTCCAGCTTTTAACTGTACCTCTATATTTTTTTTTCCTTGTCAAAATGTTGACATGATTGTTGATAGCTTGGTGTAGATTAGTGGTCAGTTCTTGATTTAGTTAAAGAGATGCAGTACCTTTGTGCCTTACTTGACAATAAGAAACTGTTTGTACAGATGGACATGTTTATTATTACCTTCCTATGCTTTTGAGGCGCACTGGTATTGATTTTTGGGGGGTGGTTAGTGGTATTGCAGGCTACTCCGTACTAAGTGTTTTTGAAGCTCTGGCACCAACTATGCGTTGCTGTTATTTTCCAGTTTTTACATTTTTTTTGTATTATGTTTTATTTTCCAGTTTAGCAGCAGGAGAGAAAAATATTCCTGAGGCAACAAAAAAGGCTTTTTACAGCAGTTTGTGAAAGGCAGTTTAACTTCCATTACTCTACAGGTACAGTATGTTCACTATAAAATTGTTCCCTCCCAGGTTTGACTTTACACTCCATGTTTAAGATAAACACATCATAACATGGCTAAGTATTTCTTTATCTTTGTTTTTGAAACCTTATAAAGTATAGTGACAATAGTTTTCTAAGCATGTATAGTAACAGTAGGATCTCACAACAAAGTGTTGCATGCTGTGGAAGCAGACAGAAGATGTCCACTGTGATCTCATTGCCATGTGACAGTTTACTCAAGAGGGCTACTCAGTTGGACCAAAGTCTCTGTGCCTTTTAGTGTTTCTTGAATTCATTTAACAATAAAAAAAGCATTTGAAAACACTGAAATGTTACATTTCAGAGGAGAATTCCCACAATTTTAAGTGTTTAAATATTTCCCTCTTATTTGATACAAGACATCTTGCTCTTTGAGGTGTTTGCTCAGAAATAAGAGTTGTGTATATTTTTTCTGATCTGATTTTATACAACTGAAAATGTAAGGATTTGGTATTGTTCTGGGGAAGCACATTTAAAGGATGAAATATTTTTTTCTTCTTTATTCTTACAAGGAGAGGTACTTGGTTTCCTGCTGTTTGAGTTTTCCCTTTGTCTCTCTTGCGTACCCTGCATTACCTCTGTAGCATGCCCAATAAATCTCTTCTGTAGCTCTGCATTCCCCTCTCTCTTCTTCTCTGTTGTGTCTGCTCCGCTCACTTCTATAACCATCTCAGTCCCATGGTGGGACGGAAGCCAAAATCCTTGGAATCCCTTGAATACAAGCTGTAGTGAGCCACATTGAGCCCTCTGATGGTACTAATTGATAGGACAGGAAGTACAGTTTCTTGAAGCCTTTCCCACCTAATCAACTGATGTTTTCTCTCTGGCTTGCTCTCCTGTCCTCTGGTAGTTGCCTGTTTTATAATGGTTCTCTCCCAACAATCTGATCTGTTTACATGCTGTCACACCTTATTAAATTACATAAATGCCTCAGTTGTTTTTCTGAGCTTACAGAAAATTACTCTAATGCCAGATTTGGAGTATCTGAGTAACACTGTTACAGGCATGAGCATAGATAATAGGATCTGATGAGCGATTTAAAGTCTCATTGTACTGTTGGAGAATGCTATTGCACATCACAATGGGATACTTTTCAAAGCCTCAGATGTTTTGGACATAGCAGCTTTGGTTTGTGAAGAAACAACTACTCTAGAAGAATGACATACACTATATTGCCCAAAGTATTGACTCACCCATCCAAATCTTTGAATTCAGGTGTTCCAATCACTTCCATGGTTACAGGTGTATATATTCAAGCACCTAGGCATGCAGACCACTTACACAAACATTTGTGAAAGAATGGGTCGCTCTCAGGAGTTCGGTGAACTCCAGCGTGGTACCGTGATAGAATGCCACCTGTGCAATAAGTCTAGTTGTGTAATTTCCTCGCTACTAAATATTTGACAGTCAGCTGTTGGTGGTATTATAACAAAGTGGAAGCGATTGGGAACAACAGAAACTCAGCCACGAAGTGGTAGGCCACGTAAAATCACAGAGTGGTGTCAGCGGATGCTGACCGCATAGTGCACAGATGTCGCCAAACTTTCTGCAGAGTCAATAGCTACAGGTGTCCAAACTTCATGTAGCCTTCAGATTAGCTCAAGAACAGTGCGTAGAGAGCTTCATGGAATTGGGTTCCCTGGTTGAGTAGCTGCATCCAAGCCTTACATCACCAAGTGCAATGCAAAGCGTCGGATGCAGTGGTGTCAAGCACACTGCCAGTGCACTCTAGAGCAGTGGAGATGTGTTCTCTGGAGTGACGAATCATACTTCTCTGTCTGGCAATCCCATTGACAAGTCTGTGTTTGGCGATTGCCAGGAGAACGGTATTTGTCTGACTGCATTGTGCCAGGTGTACAGTTTGGTGGAGGGGGGATTATGATGTGGGGTTGTTTCTCAGGAGCTGGGCTTGGCCCCTTACTTCCAGTGAAAGGAACTCTTAATGCCTCAGCATACCACGACATTTTAGACAATTTCATGCTCCCAACTTTGTGGGAACAGTTTGGGGATGGCCCCTTCCTGTTCCAACATGACTGTGCACCAGTGCACAAAGCAAGGTCCATAAAGACATGGATGAGTGAGTTTGGTGTGGAAGAACTTGCCTGTCCTACACAGAGTCCTGACCTCAACACAATAGAAAACCTTTGGGATGAATTAGAGTGGAGACTGCGATCCAGGCCTTCTCATCCAACATCAGTGTCTGACCTCACAAATACGCTTCTGGAAGAATGGTCAAAAAGTCCCATTAACACACTCCTAAACCTTGTGGACAGCCTTCCCAGAAGAGTTGAAGCTGTTGTAGCTGCAAAGGGTGGACCAACATCATATTAAGCCCTATGGATTAATAATCGGTTGTTGCTCAAGTTCATGTGCATGTGAAGGCAGGCGAGCAAATACATTTGGCAATATAGTGTATGTTTATTTGAATCAAAGGATAACACCAGTTTGTTTTTAACGCCTCTTGTAACTGGTATTGATGATAAAGCTATACTGTGATCAGTGTACTTGATAAGACTAGGAGACTACTTTAAAACTGCAACCAGTATTAACTTAGTCAGTTGTAATATGTATGAGTCACTTGTAGAAACCCACAGACAGATGTCACCACTGTTGCAGTTTACTTCAGCTTTACAAATGTTTTTCTCAGGAACTGATCGAAACTTAACCAGAGCTAAAATAGAGTGAATGTCGCACTTAAAATTCATCAGGATGCAAACACAGCTCCAAATGAATGCTAATGGAGTTCTGTCTGCAGGATATGTAAATAGCCAAATATTTGCAACCACATTAGCAATATCAACATTATAAGGTGATAGTTTGTCAGTGTTTACAGCTTGTTGCACTATCCAAATCTCCCCAAAAGAAGAAACAAGTGAACTACAGTGGTTTTATGCATATGAGTTTGTTTCCAGGTGTTGGGAGGTTGTGGGTCAGATGTGAAATTGGATAAATGTCCTGGAGTGATGGCACTTGAGCCAGCACTGGTTGGGTCTGAAGACTACAAATTGGTGTGGAGTTAAAAATAAGTGGACTTACCAGACCTCTGTAGGCTGCATTTAATCTCTGTTCATGGCAAGAGGCCCCAGGCTACATTACCAGTGCAGTAGGTTTACAGTATGTTATAATTACCAGTTTTAATTATTTCAGTGCCATTTCTGAGAAGTCGCATTTTGTGTGTCAGTTTGACATGGTGGGTGGCTCTTAGCTATTATAGTACCACCAATACTACACTGTCCACCAGTGATACCACAGAAAAGAAGCCAGCCAATCACAACAGAATATTAAAAGCTCCTTTTTAAAGCTCTGTGACTGGATGTTTCTTACTCAAAATCCCCTTGGGACTTGAAGCAAATGTCTCATTTTACATTTAATGTCCACAAGCTTGGACCTTTGATTTTTAGTAAAAGAAGTAGATATTTTTGACACAGTTAAATCTTTTGTTTAGGATTTAACAAGGAGACTTTCATGTCCATCTAAGCCAAGACGGATATCACCACCAAACCTTGTCCATCAAGCCAAAGAACCTATGGCTGCTGTTCTTATGTAGTGAAATACTAAATTCCAGTGAAATTATATTTTGAAGCCTAACATTTCTGGTGCTAACTGCTATTACTATTATTTTGTTTAAAGGTCAAAACTTATCTGAACTTTAAGAAACCGTTCCTCTTTTTTCTGACCATTTTGATTTATACTCCTGTAACAGCTCTGCCTGATTTTAAATAAAATCCAGAACTATGAACTAAGTGACTACTACTTCATACAAATAAATACAAGTTTGGTAACTGGCCTTGATCACAGAGCACAATAGTTCAAAGTTCCAGTAAAAAGCTGTAAGAATCTCACTGATGGTTAAAGGAAGCGACTAATTTCAGTTATTTTGTCTAAAGGGTGTGCTACCTAATATCAAGTTGAGGTGTCAATAATCCTGTCGAGTCCATTGTCAGCATAGCTTACAGAGCCACTGCTTCTACAGACATAAATGGACACTCAGCCTATCAGTAAAGACCAATCAGGGCAGAGCAAGCCAAGAACACAAGGTGTTTCACATGAACTCATTAGCCACTAAGGTCTGATCTCACAACCTGCACGAAGAGTAGAATATCAATCAAGCTGTAGATCCACTGTGCACTCATACAGTATATGCATATAAGAAGTATACCTAGACAATAGATCTAAGAAAACAGAAGAAAAATCACAATAACAGTCATCAAAAAGACAACAGTAAACTGTTACAAAAAACACAAGGGTAATTCCTATTCAAGAACTTCTGGATGTAGTGTTCTGATGTAAAATATCCATTTAGATTCTGCTCTAAGTAGTTTTTAATCAGTTACCACCTCTGTGTGGTTTTTCAGTCTGTTATATGGCACAGAATGGCAGTGTTGAACTGAATGGCCAGCTTCTTTGAAATGCCTGGAAAAAGATGATCAGATATAGAATTACTGGGCCTGTAAGCTGTGTTGACAATGGTCCTTTGACTGAGACGTTTACATTTTTATTAAATTTTTTCACTTTATCACTTCTCACATATGTAATAAATTCATTTTTTGGCATTTTAAGGGCCTCTTTCTTTTATGTGCACTCAAGCCTTGCAGACCCTAAAGTAGAAGAACTGCATATTACTAATCACTGATAGAGGAAAATATGAACAACCCCAGGTTTCTTTTCAGCACTGTACCCAGGCTGACCAAGAGCCACAGTGCTGTTGAGCTTAACATTCCCTTAGAGCTCATCAGTAATGACTTAATGAGCTTCTTTATAAATAAAATCACAACTAGTAGAGAAAGAAATTAATCAGATCCTTCCCACAGCTGTCACGGATGCCTCATCAAGAACAACAGCTTTAGAAACATCTGTAAGACCACATATATATTTAAACTGCTTCTCTCCCATAGATCTCACTGAGCTAACCTCAACAATTGCTTCATCTAAAGCATCAACATGTTTCTTACAGTAGACCCCATCCCAACCAGGCTGCTCAGGCGTTTTACTCCTATTCAACACGTCTCTATTAGATCTGATCAACCTCTTTCTATTAACAGGTTATGTTCCACAGGCTTTTAAGGTTGCTGTAATGAAACCTCTACTCAAAAAGCCTACTCTTGACCCAGGTGTCCTAGCTAATCATAGACCAATATCTAATCTCCCCTTTAATTCTAAAATTCTTGAAAAAGCTGCTGCAAAGCAGTTATGTGACCACCTGCACAGGAATGATGTTTAAGGATTTTCACTCAGGATTTAGAGTCCATCATAGTACAGAAACTGCACTGGTGAAAGTCACCAACGATCTTCTCCTAGCCTCAGATAAAGGACTTGTCTCCATACTTGTCCTCTTAGATCTCAGTGCTGCTTTTGACACCATTGATCACAGCATTTTACTACAGAGACTTGAACATGTTATTGGGATTGAAGGAACTGCACTAAGTTGGTTCAAATCTTACCTATCAGAAAGATTTCAATTTGTTCATGTTAATGATGAATCTTCCACACAAACTGAAGTTAGTCACGACATTCCACAGGGCTCTGTTAGGTCCAATTCTCTTCACTTTATACAGTACATGCTCCCTTTAGGCAATATTATCCGGAAGCACCTCATAGAGCCTTATCATCCCAACAGAGGACTTCACTCTCAGAATGCAGATCTACTTGTGGTTCCTAGAGTCCACAGAAGTAGAATGGGAGGCAGAGCCTTTAGCTATCAAGCTCCTCTCCTGTGTAACCAGCTCCCAGTCTCAGTTCGGGAAACAGACACCCTCTCTGCCTTTAAGATTAAGCTTAAGACTTTCGTTTTTGATAAAGCTTTTAGTTAGGGCTGGATCAGGTGACCCTGAGCCTTCCCTTAGTTATGCTGCTATAGGTCTAGACTGCTGGGAGGCCCCAGGATGCTCTGAGTTTATCTCCTCTCTCTCTCCATGTATCTATATGCCACCATTACATGTCATTGACTGTGTCTCCTCTCTCCTGTAGTGTGTCCTCTCTCTCTCTCTCCCTGTACCTTTCTGCAGGTTGCCCTGGCTTTGGAGTTCTACGTCTCTGATGAGCAGTCACCGGCCACATCAACCTGACCAGTATTTGATTGTTTGTTGTGTCTTGTTGCTTTTCTTTTCTCTCTCCTCTGTCCACTCACACCAACCGGTCGAGGCAGAAGGCCGCCCCCCAAGAGCCGGGGTCTGTCGGAGGTTTCTTCCGTTAAAGGGAGTTTTTCCTCCCCACTGTCGCCAAGTGCTTGCTCAAGGGGGATTTGTTGGGTTTTCTTTATAATAATAATAATAATAGTAAGGCCTAGACCTTATTTTGTAATGTGTCCTGAGATGACTTTTGGTTGTGATTAGGTGCTATACAAATAAAATTGAATTGTAAATGGAAGTGAATTCACAGTAACCCAGGTTCAGCATGAAGGTTATGATCTCACTAAGACATCTGTTTTATGGAGACAATCCTGTTCTATTGCAGGGCTAGAAAAGAGCATTGAGAGACATTGTGGATGGGGGATGCACTCAGCTCTGTTGCTGTGTCAGGGATAAATGCACAACTGCTTTCTGTGTCTAACTCTCCCTATTAGGAGAAGCTATTAGTGGTGTGGTGGTCACAACTAGTTGGGTCTTTTCTTTTTCTTTTTTCTGTTATGGTATTTGATTTTATGAAAATACAACAATAAACTCTACACAACACTTATACCCTGTAGGGCTAACTCCTGATCATTACAATAAACCACTAAAGTTCAATATGAGTCACTGAGAACTCTCAATGACTGTAAATTAGTTGCTGCCAGCGTATTGATGAACAGGTACTGCTCCATCAGGTACTGGGCCCAGTGGCATAACTCTGTGATGATGGACATCCTGTCTGATGAAGATAACACTCCACAGTCAAGCCTTGGGACCAGAAAGATGACCTCATCCATCAACGTGCTTACTTCATTACAATGAACTATTTTAATGGAAGTGCTTGCGTCGTGGATCCTGCTCTCTAAACAAACATAACATGATGTATCAAGGCAAAAGGGCAGAGCCAATCAATAGCTAGTCTTGCCAAAGTGTCACCAAGGCACACTGTGATCCTGCTCTCTGCTCACAGATGATGGGACAAAAGCTTCTCTCTCATGCATTTAACTCCCTCAAGAGTTTTTTTTTTTTTACTAGCTACCTCACTGTTAAAACATTTGGCTATTTCTTGCTTTTATGTGATAAATTGTGTTCATTTGCATTTGGACCTGAACAATATAGTTGGTGCTAAGATATCCTCCCGTTCCTCTACAGGTATGCTAATTTTCACTAGAGCAAGATGCTAACAAATAAATCACCTCACTGTCTATCATGTTGTACATGGAAACTATGGATATGCACAATATCTATGTATAGTTAACTTATATACTTCAGCTGACAATTCACTTTTTAAAGAATGCCTAACATTTACAACCTGCTCTGACAGATGATATCTTGACCTAAGCCAGCATGGCATCCTTCATAAAGCTGTGAGTCGTCAATGTCTATTCTTAGTCCTTTCCTCTATCTACCTAGTTGGTGAAAGGATTCTTTTTGCTATCTTGTTCTAAGTGAACGTTGAAAGAAATAGCAGGACTCAAGAGTTCCCATTTCAGACAGCTTACTTTGACAAGCTCAGGTGAGATTAACAGCAATATAGACAGATCATCATGAAACATAAACATTCTCTCACACCTAGAAAATGTGCTCTGCAGGTGGTACTTCAGTGGCTGGAACCTTTGATGTACATCTTCTGTATCTGCCACATGCTTCATACCTTATGTGGCAACTTGGACTCCTAAAGAACTTAGACTTTGTGGCTCCATGGTGAGCTACAAAAGCAACTTTGATAGACAGCAAGTCAAAGAGGTCCTGTGTAAAGATTTTACTGTCACCAATGTAAGTAGGTAAGCCTCATGTTAATCCTTGGGTCACATTTCCTGGGATACACACACATGCAGCAGTGAGACATCCTGTTGTTGTGAAGATTTTTCTAACATAGTAATCAATGCAAATAAACAGTGGTACAGCACTTGCTCAGTTTTTACTTTGTTGACCTGTTAGTCTGTCACAACTCTAAATTGAAGAGACCAGATGCAGACTTAAGACAGGGGAAACATGAAACATGAAAGGTAAACAGAGCTTTAATAATAATAATGGTGATAATTGGAGTTTGAACACTCACACAGATACTATGATTGTCTTGGGTTTCCATAAGCTCAGAAACATAAACTGACTCAACACAACAACAACATGTAAAGAAACTGGTTTACGAACGTATAAAACAGTTAACATGAAAGCACAGGTAAATATAAAGGTGGGTGTAGTGGCTGGGTTAGGTGAGTACAATAAAGCAAGTAGTATGAATGGTTAAAAAAAATACAAGTAATGTCGCTGACTTTTTAAAATACAGTTATCCGTGTGAAAAGAATCACAGGTAAATATAAATGCAAGCAAGAAACAAGCAAGCCAGAGAAAAGCACAAAACATACAGATGTGAGTGGCAGCTAGGTGAACAAGCAAATTAATGTGGGGCTCAGGCTTAGTACTGGTCACAGCAAAAGAAACAGGCAGGTTAGGCAAACAGCTCAGATGATAATCAAATGGGCCTACTGGGCACAAATAACACATGACAACTAACTGTGAGTAGCCTTCTTGGTTTTCCAAAATCATTATTTTTCTTTTAGAGAAACTGATGGTTATCCCCATGACCCAAACAGAGACAAAAAAGTATAATGTTATCCAAAAAATATGATGGTTTGGCACACCTAAACTTATAATAATTGCACAGAAAACCGCAAGCACATATTTGGACCAAGTGCTTTGTTTGTCCCCTTTAATGTGAAGGCCCCAGGGGCCATATTCCTTCCCAGCACAATAAGTAAAATCTAATGTTACTTACAAGTATGTTGCATTAAGGTAATGTCATTATAACCATTATAAGAGGATTATAATCATTATTATCATTATAAGAGGATTTGAATTTATTAGAGATGGTTGTTTCTCTCAAGATGACAATAGACTATTTACTAGCTCAGTAACTAATGGTGGCCCTACACTAGAAGATGATAACTAAGACTCAAAAAGACTTTTAAAAGACTAAGGTCTGACACCATCTGACATCTAAAGATGATGTGTCATTAGTCAGAGAGTTTTTATGATTTGCAAAGACTGGATCTTGCAGGGTCACCATTTGCAAGACTGCAACTAGATTTCTTTTGAGACTACTTCCCATATGCTCCTGTATTTTGCTACGGCTGCACCTGTGTGTCCAGTGTTTTGCTTGAAAAACAGCCAAAAAGAAAAAGAGAAGACATGCAGAATGTGGACATGACCTTGCTTGACTCAAAGGGGACAGAGAAGTCTATCCAACTTTTCTCTCTCTCCACTCTGTCATGGTACCAACTGGAAGACATGTCAAACAGACACTCTTGCTCACTCCAGAACTCCACCAGTTTCTCCTCCTTTGTAACAGACCAACAGAACTGTGTATTCAGAGGCACAGAGTCATATTTACCCAGAGATGTTTTAAGTATTTTACTACTGTTTCTGTGCCTGCTATGCTGCTTCCTGTTTGGTCCTGGAGAGAGCTCACCTATTGATTGTCTACAATGTTCATGGCACTGTCTGCATGAGCAAAGACGAAAGACTTGCAATAATATTAAACATGTTTTATTGGAAGATCAAGATGAGAAAAAGACTGACCTAAAAAGGCTCAGCTCGCCACCGTACACCAAATGATTGGAGTGATGTGAGTGAGACACGACTGCAGCAAGGCTCTCACGATTTTATCCTAAATTTGTCTGCAACACAAAATCACTTGAAAAGTCATTTGGTGTAAGGCCAGCTTAGGTCATCCCACCACACAAAAGAATGAGGCAAAATTAACGCTGATTGCACTCTTATGTTTTCATCGATCTAAATGATCAAATCAACAGAATAAGATGTCCACCAGACATAACATCAGGGCACTTCCATCTTTACATGATACAATACTACAGTAATAGGCTTTGTCACAGATGGGAAAATATAATGGTCTTTTTTGGGACCATTAAGCTGTCAGTATGTGTGTGTGTGTGTGTGTGTGTGTGAGTGTGTGTGTGTGTGTGGGTGGGTGGGGTGGGGGGGCATCACCCTTTCATTTTGGCTTCTCTCCAAAGCCACTCCTCCAAAACACAATGCACACTGCAATGTATACTGTCTGACTACTGGTGATTTCAGGAAAATAATAAATGCTGTCCAAACAAAACAAAACTTATAATTACCTGTCCAGCAGAAATATGGCCACCATGGAGTCACTTTTCAGCCCCTGTTGTTCTCTCAGTTGTCACTGTCATTCAAAAACCACACCAATGTTAATTCTGGTTTTACTTCTTGCTGCATCCAACCTATTTTTAGTTTAGTAACTTTAGCAAGTTTTTTGAATATGGTCTCTGTGACCAAAAGCTGCTATGGGTACCTTCTCTGCCATAACTCACTAGCTTTAGCCTGCAATGCCTTGTGGGAGGCTCTTGGCTCATGCAATGAGTGCAAGGGCAGAGCGCATGCAAGTAGGAAGTTAGGCTGACCAGCAGATAGGCCATCCAATGGTTTTGCGTGGACTGAGTAAAATTACCAGTCCGGCTTTTTTCAGTCCTGCTGCTGCCACAGATGATGGATTTCTTTCATTATTTTATCAGTGCATTTTATGTATTCATTGCCATGAGGATGAAAAGAGAATTTCAAGAAATGTAACAAAAAATGCTTCTGAAAAGAATCACCAGCACTACATTTAAGTGTTGTCGACAGACAAAGAAAAGAAGGCCTGCTGATATTCTCATTCCTCATCTTCCAAAATCATGCATGATTTTTTTTTTTAATGATCTGTATTTTATTTGCATGTTTCACCTCTGAGGTGAGGAGAGGAATTTGGCAAATCCACAGCCACCTGCTTTTATGTGTCTTGCTTCACTAAGGACCAGGAAGATTTATCACATATTTATGTCACCGTCTTTTTATGACTTACATTGATCATCAGGGTGTAGAACTGTTATCGTGCTGTGTACATTATCATAACATTTTTCACCTCCCCCACTGCCACAGGGCATGGATACAGAGACACATGATTCCTTCTCTTTTTGATTCCAGCTGCTTCATGGTACACTGATAGATAAAGACAGCAGTCAGAAGTCATGTGGAAATGGAAGTATCACCTTTCAACTTCCAAAGCATATTAATTTTCTTATGAATGATTGCAAACCTGTATAAATCTTTCATTATGACACAAGTTTTCTTCCAAATGTAAAGCGAATTTTAATGGAATTACCAACAAGTCAACAAAAGATGTTCCCAGACAAAGATAGATATCAGCAACAACTGGCAGTGTATCCCTTTTAATCAAATAACTAAAAGCATGTTGATTGTCACAGTACATACGGTATACTTAGATATTTGGCTTTTCCAATTTATTTTCCATCACTTATTTTCAAGCTGAATGAAAACACTTTGTCTGCTCAAATAAGTTTTTGAGAGAGTTTGGAAAATGACCAAGTTAGGGGCAGATCAAATGTCAAGAGGCAGGCTGTACCATAATCTAGGGGCTGCCACTGCAAAGACCCTTCCACCCCAATATTTTAGCAAAGATCTAGGGGATCTTGGGGATCTTCCTGTAGAATGAAGATGTAAGAGCTCTGAAATACAATGCGTGCCAGACCAAGTAGAGTTTTAAAATCAATTAATAACAGTTAAAAACCGTCATCTGATGAAGATGGAGCCAGGAAATACGTGATGTACTGTTTACATTCTCAGTTTGCACATGCATAATTGCACATTGACTATTGACTGCTGCACATGCTGCTCCCATGCAGCATACATTCTCTATTATATTCTTATATATTTTTATTATATTGCTGCATTTGCTGCTTAAAGTGCCTTAGATTTAGTGTTACTTATTTATCTACTTTATATTTTACTTGTATTTTTGTGGCATTCATGTGGACGGCAAAGTAAGAATTTCATTGTACAGAGAAGCATGTTTCCTAACTGTGCATATGACAAATAAACACTTTGACCTTTGACCTTGAGTTGGAGTGGAGCCAATACTGGGTTTATATGCTCATGTTTACGAATGCCTGCCTGAAGACAAGCAGCAGAATTCTGTACTAGCTATAGTCACATATCAATATTCAGGGCACTGCAATAGTCAATTCAGGAACTGATAAGAGCGTGGGTGGCCTTTGCAAATTTATCAAGACAGAGAGAAAACGTTTCGTTAATAGTCTCAACAACACTTAAAGGGGTTTTGCCTTTTCTGCCTGTTCATCATCCATAACACTTCCTGTGTGTTTTCTCTTCAGGTGCTTGTACACAATGAACACGTACAAAAGTCTTACTAGAGCCTGTCTTAGTTTTCAAATGGCCCAACATGTTATGTGTTTGCTGAGATTCTCAGCATCACCAACAACGTGCAGATAGTACGTGCCTGTTGCCAAAAACCTGAGGCTGATCCTTAATGTTTGTGGGACTGTTAATGCATGAGTGGTTTCTCTTCTGTCATTTAAGACTTTGTCAGAAGTCAGTTTTTTTTATCTTTTTATTAGAATGATTGCTGGTAGCAGATAAACAGATCATGACACGAGGTATCTTATTTTTGCTCATTATTATGCTAAGCGTTGCATTTCATGTGACATCTGTCCTCTGTACTACTCCCTCAGAAACAGATTGACTGCACATAAAAAGAAAATGGTTGAAAGATACTGTGAATCAGGAACAAATCCGTTAAATACATGACAAGAATGTTTATCTGTTATATAGATAATCTCAGTATGATTTACATTTTCACAGTACTAATTTTGTCAGTGCAAAAACAAGTCATAATACTCACCACTCTGCTGAAAACAATTTCTTTTCACTAAAAGACAATGATTCATTCATAAAGACATTCTACTCCATTCGGTTTTTCAATCATTGCACTCTTGTCAAGTAAACAGCACTTTAACTACAAGCCTTCCACAAGAGTCTGTGCTTTATCAGTCAATGAATGTTTTTCCAATAGGCTTTTGAGTGGAACACTTGCAGGAAGTGTGGACTTTCAGTGATGGTAGTTTAATTGCAACCGAAAAAATGGCAAAGTAGAATCATCATAAATTAATGAATGACTGAAAATGAATGAAAACTGCATTTGGAATGTAATAGTAGTAGAGTGGTTAGAGTCTGTTGTACGGATGGAATTTGTGCTGCAGAATTGTATATTGCACTGAATTTATCATATGGGCTCTTATGTTGCAGGTAATTCACCCCATGTCTGATATTTATTAGGAACAGGCTTTTAATTGTTAGTGCTGGTTTGAGACTTAGAATACCAGCTTTTATTTGAGAACTTATAGCATTTGGAATTTCAGAAGTGTTTAAGGCTCAGCAATCCTGCTTTCTCATTGGCTGTACTCACCCAATACTTTTACTTCCCAGTTCCCTATTCATCAGCTCCCACATGCTTGTGCCAGATATGTATGTATGAGTGTGTGTGTGTGTGTGTGTGTGTGTGTGTGTGTGTGTGTGTGTGTGTGTGTTTGAGGTTGCAGGGCAGTAGACACAGAGGTCACAGCCGTAATGGGAAGCTCTGATAGAGACTGACAGGAGTGTGCATGTGTACGTAATCTATTAATTAAAGGTAAAGCAATAAAATGATTGGAGAACCTTTTCCTGTGTGATATCTCCATCATCTCAACCCCCCTCCACCCACCCACCCTCTTACACACACACATACACACAGGCAAAAAAAAAAAAAAACAACTACTTTCCACATAGGCAGAGAAAGCATAGGTATAGGTAAACAACCCCCCCTCCCCAGCTTTTTGTGTGTGCGTGTGTGGTGTGCTATAAGGAGACTATTAACCTCCTCCTATTAGCTTCCTTTACAGTTTTTGGTTCCCTGACTTTATTTCTTTCAATACCAGCAATAGCTTTCACTTCAGGTGGTACAGCGAGGGGAGCTAACATTCACAGTTAATTGCACCATTTCCTCATTTTTTCCACCCTGTGGGCATTTTGTTCCTCCTTTCTTTCCTTTTTGCTCTCAAGCGTAGCGTCGATTAGGCGAAGCATGTTCCTCCAAGCTGTATCCCACTGAATGTTTCACACTGAGACAACAGGCACCTGTTAGTAATTTCATTTCCAATCTGTACATTCATGATTTAAAAAAAGACTACTGTCAGTAGAGCTGGGGTTGATAGGTATTAAAATCCAAATCCAGTAATTACTTAAACCTGAATTTGTCAAAGACCCATATCAAATGTACAGTCACAATTGAACCTTAATTAATCATTTATACCAAGATTTGTAATTATGTTTTGTTGGATGGGAAGGATGAGCAGATACAGTTATTGTATGTGCCTGACCACCTCATGGAAAGATCTGAATCAACCCTTGCTAAACATTTTGCATTACTTTATCAGCCAGGGGTGCTGGGCTCATCTTGGTCACAGCCATGTTTTTGCACCATACGAACTGTGAATCTGTGTGCAACAGCCCACCTGTTTGTGAGCATGAAAGTTTTTATGTTACTGTAAGATTAAAATACCACATCAGAAGATTATGGGGTTGTGCTTACTGACTGACTGACCTACATACTGCCCTATATGCTCTCTGGGATGTAGAGCAGCAATGAAGGACTGCCACTCCTGTCGGTCTGGACCAGTCTCTGAATATTAGCCCCAAACTTGAGTTCTCCTTCAGCTGTACGGCACCATGTGTTCTTTGGCCTCTCTTGCATCTTCCTTCAGGTGTTCAATGTAAAACAGTCCAAGTGATGTCACCTTTCTGTCTTCATGTAACCTATCCAATCTGTTTCTCCTGCCTTCTCATGATGATGATCTCTTGGCTGTCCTGACTGCACTGCTTGAGCAGCTGTTGATTGGAGATGATGTTGCCAGAGGATGTGATGCCAGAGGATCTGCAGGATTCTTTAGATGTTCTTCATGTAGAAGGTTGACAGCATGGCAAGATGAGAGAGTGACCTGACTGAACATGCCTTTATACAGTATGTACATTTAAAAAGTGAAACTCATGCTTTCTTGCAGCAGCCTCTGTGGGGAGCAGTACCGACAATATATGGGTGTGATGGCACTTCTCATATGTGCACATCATTTTAAAACAAAACAATAATAATCTAGTCTGAGTCGTGCTTTACTTACAACCCTGAACTAATGCATGATGGAAAGCAATGGGCTGACATTGTCTACTGAATAAATACTAAATTTGATAATGTGGGCTTACTGGGCAATATGAATGCACATTTGAAAATGTGCAATAGGAAACTGGGGAAGCTAATTAGAATTGGCCTAATGCAGCTGAAAAAAATGAATAGCATCATCTATGATTTACAAATGCAATTCTTAAGTTTGTCAATAGAGGAGATGCTGGTATCATCGGTCTCAGCTGATCCGCATCCAGCCACAGCCAGTACTAACACAGACCATCTGTTACTTAGTCTCTCTCCCATTGTTACTGCTAACTGGACAGTGTCAGGCTTCCCCAAGGGGGAGGAGTTTTCTCAACAAATCATTTCCTCAATAAATAATTAAACACAATTTTTCCACAGTTATATTGTTTTGTTTTAAATGTCTCTATCCATAATTTAAACAAAAAGGTTTTTTTTTTTGTTTTGTTTCTGAACTGATATATTGTGTGACGACCTACGTCGGCTATTGGGAGGGGTCTGGTGGCAGCGACATGATGCATGGGGGGCATCATGGGAGTTCAATGATGAGTTCAGAGAACAGTTGTTAAAGTGTGTTAAAATGTTCTAATGTGTTACCCTGTTGTGTTTATCTTGATGACTTGTATGTGTTAATGTTTTGCTAGCTGGTTGAGTGCTGTGTTGTTGAACCGTAAGTCTAAGCCGTATGTGTAAAACTGACCCTGTTGGGAATGTGATGTGTGTAGCGGTTCTGTGTTCTAAATAAATGACTAGAAAGACAAAGTTGCATGGTGGTCATTGTGAAGGACACGCCTAAGCGCTATCCAGAGTCGTGCGGTGTATGGGACCTGGAGTAGGCACTAATTGACAGCATAGGTGCTAGCGCCCTGCTAGCTAGTTTAGCTGCTCAAAGTATAGGTAGTCTCTCTCCTCCACGCCGGGGGTCATTACAATATATTTTTTCATTGCTGATTGCAAGATGCTACAAAGTGTAATGCTAAATGTGTTAAGTACTACTAAGCTTCATGGAAAACTGTTCAAGCCTTATGAAAAGACTTTAGCTCTTATACAGCCTGTGTACCTAGCATGCTCCATTCATCACCAAATACAGCCATGCATCAGTTCAAACCATAGACTTGCTGTCTGAAGACAGAATAATGCCTTATTGCCAGTGGCACTAATGAAGAAAGCCTCAGGTTCCAGAGAAAAGATGCTCAGACAGTCACTGTTGTCTTCTTAAATATATTCTAATCAAGTATTAGCCTTCTTACAGCAGTGAATATCAAATTCATACTGAAGAACCAATTCTCACCAGGTACATCTTACAGCCACATGTTGTCAGAATGGAGGACCTTGGGAGAACCAGTTGAAACCTGCTTCCCCATGCACACATGATTGTCAGGATGTTAACTGGGACAATATCTGACGTCACACATGCTCCTAATCTTACCTAATGGAATTCAAGGTTGTGACCGAGAATGTCAGAAACGGCGCGCGTAGTGCGGCCGAAAAGTGTTTTGTGAACTCATTAAATGGCCAGACGAGGAAGTGTTAAACAAAAAAAACGTCTCTTTATTATGAGAACGAAAACTAAACAAAACCATACAAGACACAGTGCAAACACAAAAACTCACGGTCGGTATCGGTCCCAGGTCAGAGCCAGCAAACACGTACATCCAGGGGAATCCAAAGTGCGTAGTCCGAGGGGAAAGTCCGATAAGCCGATACACATGAGCAGTCCGAGATAAGAGGGCAAGGCAATACAGGGTAATCCAATTAACAGTCCGGGTCAGAAACACAAAATACCAAAAACCGAATATATTGCTGGAAAGTCAGAGCTGGGGTCTAGAACAATCTGGCAGCGTCCTCATGGGAGGACGCTGCCTAAATAGAGATGAAAACAGGTGCACAAAATAACGAAGCAGGTGAAACTAATGTGAGTGATGAACGTAAAGAAAAGACCAGAACTAAGGTGAAACAAAACAGGAAATGGTGTCAAAATAAAAGCCAGACAGGAAGCAGTGGAACCGAATCATGACAGTTCATACAAAAAACTTATGGTAATGACAGCTTCAAGACGCCTCCTGTATGAAGAAACTAGTGGCATGCATTGCTGAGGTGTGATTTTGGCCCATCCTTCCACACAAACTGTCTTCAAATCTTGAAGGTTCCATGGGCCTCTTCTATGAACTCATCTTTAGTTCCTTCCATAGATTTTCTATTGGATTCAAGTCAGGTGATTGGCTGGGCCATTCTCACAGCTTTATTTTCTTTCTCTGAAACCAACTGAGTTTCCTTCGCTGTGTGTTTGGGATCATTGTCTTGCTGAAATGTCCACCCTCGTTTCATCTTCGTCATCCTGGAAGATAGCAGCAGATTTTTATCAAGAATGTCTTGGTACATTTTTCCATTCATCCGTTCTTCAATTAAAAGAAGTTTGCCAGTGCCGTATGCTGAAAAATAGCCCCACACCATGATGTTCCCACCTCCAAACTTCACTGTTGGTACGGTGTTTTTGCGGTGACAACTCTACTGATAATTCTTTTCACTCCTCTGTCAGAAATCTTGCGATGAGCACCTGGTCATGGCTGGTTTACAGTGAAATGATGTTCTTTCCACCTATGGATTATGGCCCCAACAGTGCTCACTGGAATATTCAGAAGTTTAGAAATCCTTCTGTAACCAATGCCATCAGTATGTTCTGCAACAATAAGATCACAAAGGTCTTGAGAGAGCTCTTTGGTTTTACCAATCATGAGATGTTTCTTTGTGACACCTTGGTAACGAGACACCTTCTTATAGGCCATCAGTTGGGACTGAACCAGCTGACAGGGGGCAGGATTGCTTTCCAGTTACTGATAGATGCTGGTGTCTTGGCTTTCCATGCCTTTCTTCATGTGTTCAATACTTTTTCCCTGTGTCATTCCATTGTATTAAACATAACTTAATTTCTGAACTTATTTGTTTTGTTTTCTTTCTGAGTGGATTACTTGGGTTGTTATCAAGATCTGGTGAAAATTTCATGTCAACAGCACCTTTAGAAATATATTTACTTAGACAAATTGTGACGTGTTCAATACTTATTTTACCCACTGTAAATAGCAATGTTGGCAGGTAATTCAAGTTGTGTTTCTGGTCACCCGATGAATGTAAGTCCTATATATAGTCTCCTTTTTGCTCTATATACACCATGTCCTGAGAAGAAAACTCTTTTAGCTATTGTCTATACTGCTGGGCAGGTGGTTTATCAGTTTTGGTTTAGTCTTTCTTGAGATACCATCACAGGGATGTGTTTTTCATTAAAACATCATTTGCTCAGTGTTTTACCCCCAAGTCTTTTATTTGCTCTGCCTGCAGGGAGCTGAAGAAAGGAAATATAGGTCTTACAGTGGGCATGATAGGCAAAAAAATGAAGCGTGCTTTGGGTGGTTACCGAATATATTGCCGGAAAGTCAGAGCTGGGGTCTAGAACAATCTGGCAGCGTCCTCATGGGAGGACGCTGCTTAAATAGAGATGAAAACAGGTGCACAAAATAACGAAGCAGGTGAAACTAATGTGAGTGATGAACGTAAAGAAAAGACCAGAACTAAGGTGAAACAAAACAGGAAATAGTGTCAAAATAAAAGCCGGACAAGAAGCAGTGGAACCGAATCATGACAGAGAAAGGATATCTGTATCTTAACTCATTGGAAGGGATAACATGGAGCATACATGGCTTATAAATTCTTCCACAGGTACATTTGGTTTTAGTCCTCTCAACCAGCAAGACAGTTGAAAAAGGCATTAAAGCAGATGGCTTACCTAAGTCTGTTAGCCTTGACCTCCTGCTCTGTCTTTCTCTCTTCCCATTTTCTAATTGTATCATTAAAAAACAAATCAAATCTAACAGAACCTAATCTCATTTAGATGATCAAGTGATGAGAAGATGCTGCACACAGTTGATTTTGATTTTATTCTTTCAAGCATGTAAAGACAGTTGATATATCAACACACATAATTTTACACATATCCAACAAATGCTAATCCAATATCAAATCAAATCAAATTTTATTTGTATAGCGCCAAATCACAACAAAAGTCATCTCAGGACACTTTACAAAGTAAGGTCTAGACCTTACTGTTATCAATATTATTACATAGGGAAAACCCAACAAATCCCCCTTGAGCAAGCACTTGGCGACAGTGGGGAGGAAAAACTCCCTTTAACGGAAGAAACCTCCGACAGACCCCGGCTCTTGGTGGGTGGCCTTCTGCCTCGACTGGTTGGGGTGAGTGGATAGAGGAGAGACAAAAGAAGAAAAGCAACAAGACACAACAATCAAACACTGATCAGGTCGATGTGGCTGGTGACTGCTCGTCAGAGACATAGAGCTCCAGAGCCAGGGCAACCTGCAGAAAGGTACAGGGAGAAAGAGAGGACACGCTACGGGAGAGAGGAGACACACAGTTAGTGAAGTGTAATGATGGCATATAGAAGCATAGGGAGAGAGAGCAGAGCAGAGCAGGAGGGGAGGGGAAAGAAACTCACAGCATCATGGGGCCCCCCAGCAGCGTAGGCCTATAGCAGCATAACTAAGGGAAGGCTCAGGGTCACCTGATCCAGCCCTAACTATAAGCTTTATCAAAAAGAAACATCTTAAGTCTAATCTTAAAGGTAGAGAGGGTGTCCACCTCC
>NW_018127980.1:1329912-1335476 GCF_001952655.1 Monopterus albus
AAAAAAAAACTGACTTGCACAATTCCATACTATTGTGTGGTACTGCAAAAGAGTTTGTCAAAGGCATTATTACACATATTCCTGCAGTGAGTATTTTTCCCATCTAAAGTGTTTTTCCTATTTCAAAGTGTTAAAATAAAAATAAATAAATTAATAAAATAGCATGATGATATTGTTGAACTTAAAGACAGATATGTACATCAATCCCCCAATTGCACCCTGTTGTTTTATAGGAAACAGTCTAAACTGTCACTTTGTTTCTAGTCTATTCTTTAGAGTTGCAGCAGAAGCTACATTTATACATAAATACTATCTACTATGGGAATTTCTGTACTTACCATCCAACTCTTCAGCCTCTGAGGTACTGCATCTAGAATGTGATGATCTCCCCAAGATCAAAGTTGAGGAAGTGGACTCATCAGTCTCATCAGTAGACGTCTCCTGGCTGCTCTGAAAACTAAGGCTTCGTGGCCTTTTACTTGAAGGGGTCGCTCCCTGTTTCTTTTTGGGGGTTGTCACATTCTGAAGCCTTTTCAAAAGCTGCTTCTTCACAGGTTCCTAACAAGACAGACAACAAATTGTTTGTGTTACTAATTACATTAAACTAAATCAGATCCAGAAATTAAACCATACAAACAGACACGTTGCGTATTAATCTGGATGAAGCACATTCCTCCTATTCTGAGTGTCAGATGTTTGCACCTTGGCTGCCATATATTTAACAGTACCGTGTTTGGAAATGTAATGAACACCTGACTCGTGACTTACCCACTCAGCTCCACTGGCTGCAGATTTGTCCCGCAGCATTGGGTAGTACTCTATGAGACGCTTCGCCATTACTATGAGTTCACGGGTGCATGGGTACTGGAAGCCATCCCCTGCTGCTCTCTTAATCGAAATCATGCTGGTTACTGTATTTCTGATTAATCGACAGTGAAGATCTTTGGAAAGGATATGCTCTCCTTCTTGTCCAGCACGCTGTTTTTCAAAAAAGGTGCTTCTTGATTGCTCCAACTCCGTGTCTGTGTATATGACATACTGTGGACTGACAAGCTGTACGGTCCTATGTTGGTCTCTTACGTTGGGAGAAGGGTCAGGAGATGGAGAGTGGTGTGTGGGTTGAGAGGAGAGGGGGCTGGAGTTGAAATCACAGGTCTCAGAGCAGGTGCCAGGTCTGCACGGGTCTGATTCTTGACCCTGCTTAAGATATGAAGTACATTTTATTCAGTAACAACTGAAAGGCAAAAACACCACCCAAAATTATCTTTAGATAAATGTATGATGGCCAGGAAATACTTCTTAAATAAAAGAAAATACTGCATTGTTAGACCAAATGTCAAACCTACATTACCTCATTTTGCTCATGAGTAAGCCTCCAAATGGTTCGCCTTCTGAAGAAGTGCTCAGGCCCCGGAAAGAGATCTCGCAAATCCTCCTTAGAGAGGCTGGACAGCATCTCTGTACTTATATTAGCAGCTGAAAAACACATTCAACGATATGGTAAATAGTTAAGTAATTAACAACTAATAACATATTTTATAGGCACAAATTGTCATGTTGCTATTAACACAGTCTGCTCCTCAGTTCCTCTCTGCCCCTGCTCACTACTCCCAGGCCATGTACTTTCCTTCAAATCCACAAACCTGCCTTTCTCAAACTAGTTTCCCAGGAGATGCTGCAGCTTTCTTTCCTCCCTCCGTCATCACCTGCCTGCCCACTGATATATAACTAACAAATATTAATCTTTAAAAATTAATTTTTAAATTGACCTGACCTAACACTGCATCAAGACAGTCACTTAACCTTAACTTAATTTATGAGTTACTTATTGTGATACATGAAATTAAACATATTTTTAACTGTAAACATTGTAAAACAACTTATTACCTGAGAAATGTTACTTTGTTGGTTGGTTTTTGGTATTTCTTTTGTTTCACTATCCAAAAGTATTGCAAATGTTAGTTATATGATGTTAAGTTGGCGCCAAAAACAGCGAAGCTGTTAATAGACGATGTCAATCATAAGGGCACATTTACACATTAACACTACTTCTGGCAAAAAAAGGAGGGGGTGTCAATTTATCCAAAGTATTTTCAACAAATGAACATACTGTTATTAACTGTTATCAGTCTGCACCTTGCTAGCTAATGCTAGTTCAAATTAGCTAGCATAACAACTTCCCGATTCAAATTGATTTTAGCTAACGTTTGCTAGTTATATTGCTAAACAGAAACTTAGACGAGTTTAAACAAACTAACCTTACCTTTCAAAACTGCGGTTGAAACGTCATCCATGCCCGGATATGTTTCGTCAATTCCAGCTTTATCCATAATGATGTTACAAAACATTTTACAATGTTTCAAACACTTATGAATTCAGTAAACATTTTTATGACATTTCTTTTATCTCATTCCCTTTTTCTACTGTTTTTGTTTTTGTCTCTTTCTGTCTGATATAGAAGCATTAACATCAATTCCTACATTTTATTATTCCTTCTTTAAAGGAAATCTCAGTTGTCTGATATCAACATCAAATTAGGTGTTTTTCTATTGCTTCTTAATGTAGAGCTTTTGAAGAGATCTTAATTTAAAGTGTTTCCGAGCATACTGAGTCTATATGGCAAATGTCAATCTTATCGTACTTCACACAATTTTGCTTACACAGGATTGTGGTATGTTAAATGAGTCTACACTATCCATTAGTGAACAAAATATGTTGACCCTTTATAATGATTTAGAGGCCAAATATCCTGGGAAACAGGAAATTGAAAATCAAGACACACCATGCTAAGTAACCTTTAAAACTACAGACTCTCCCTTTGATCAGTTTCTTCCTCTAACATTCCCTTTGCAGCTTCATTAGCTCAATGTATTCTTCATTTAATTTCTCACAAAGGCCCTGGGAGAAAACAAGATACGCCTGAGATATACTAAAGGCACCCATGCATGTGTCTGAAATAAACATTTTGCTTTGGAATCTATTGCTAAGCAGACCTTGTTAAAGCATTGCCAAATGAGTGCACAACACAATGCCTTGGGTGTGTGGTGGACAGCAAAAACAGTTCCAAGAGTTAAGGAAGTGTGAACTAGGCTTGGATGAAAATATTATTTGGTCCTTTATAGGGTAAAGGGAACCCCTTTAAATGATTATAATAAGAACTGAATCAATGCACATGCTACATTAAAGTATTTAGACAACTACCGTGTTTTCAAATACATCATCATCCACAGCCCTAACTGTTTTGTAAGCTCCATTTACTTTAGGTAATTGATTCCGTTTTCAGAGCTAAGACCTGTTGCATACTGTATAGCATAATATACACATATAGTTTGAAGTAGCATTATAATAGTACTCTTTAAAAAAAATTGCAAGTTCCTTTTAAGTTTAAAAGTAATGTCACAGACAAGTACCCTTTATTTTAAGGCCTAAATATTATTATTTTGATTTCTTCTACACTGATGGAGAAACATGTTTGTCATCTAGTGGAACAGCAAAGACATACAGTATGCAAAACCTGCACACGCACACATATTTGTGATTGTAACATGCTACAAACTTAGTCAAAGTGTCATTGTTGTTGATACTATCTTGGAAAAAGGTGTATGGTTGCCAGCCTGACCTAATCCACCTGGCAGTGCTGCTACCCAATCGCTAAATGCAGTTTGTGATGTACTGTATTACAATTGCAAATGTCAGCTTGTAGAGGGGGCTGCATGGTCATATACTTATAGAGCAGAGTCCCATCATGCAGTGGATTAGTTTACTAAGGTAGAGCAAATAGGAAGCGAAAAGTACTGCACTGAGTACAAAGCTTCAGGTATGCCATTATTTAAAAGTGTAAAAAGAGGAAGAGCTCCATAAGGCAAGGAAGCAAGATACGAGATGCATGTGAGCTAAACTAGCCAATATCCAGCCAGATGTACAAATATCATTTTGAACAGAACTGGGGATGTGAATAAATGATAGACAGGATATCCTATAAATCTACCGCAGTGTAATAAACAGAAGATAGTGAAAATCTCCTGCTCATTAAAGTGAAAATGAAACTGGACACAAATGGGCTTGTGTTTTTGTTTATGGTACTGGTGTAGTTTGTGTAACCAATTTACCTTTGGCATATATTTATTGTATATTTCCTCTTTTCTGCAGCATTCAGAGCTCATAAGTTAAGCTCAGGTTAAGTGTAGGAACATAAATTTTACTGGCTTGATTAATGTAGCATCACATATGAATGAGCAGGGGAAGCTTAGTAACAGAAATGTTAGCAGTCCACGATGGGTACCCCAGCCATAATATATAAAGAAAACTTAGATTAGATTGTTGGAATGCTACAGGAAACATCTTGTGTGTTGACTGGGTGTTATCCTCTGAGCACCAGTTAAATAAATACTTAGTGAACTCTCAGTCACTCTTCAGTCATTGTGCTGCCTTATCTGTGGGTAAAGAAGTAAAAAGAAATCACATTTTCTTAATCTATAAATATACTGAGTTCCTGCATATACAGTATATCTACCTGTACTCGTACATGTTTATCGCTGCATATGGCCCACATGTACAGTGTGCATTGATGTACCCTTTGGCCTGAATCCAGAAGATCTGCAGTGGCTGGGCAGTGGATGTTTGCAGACCTCAAAAATTTAATGAGACTGTTTTTTTGTTTCATCAGATTTGACACAAGAATGCCTGAATATGTGCTACTGTTTTCAGATTCCATTTTAAATGAACAGTATCAGTCTTACAAAAGTCCAAACCCTGGTGTAAGCCCTGGTGTCAGCCGGCCTGCTTTAGACTGAATGTAAAGCCAACCATACAGCTTTAATGAGGACACAACTGGCCAAGTTTCTCACTTAACAACTAAGGGTCAGATGTATGTGGGTTACTGATATTTTCAAGCCATCCAGTGTTGTGAAATCACTTCTTTGTTGGTCCCATTTTCACAGAGTAATAGAAATGAGCCTGGGGCACACAGCCCTCTGCATCTCATGCTCCACAGATAGATAATAATGCACTAGGTATCTTATACACTATGGATCCAATTAGAACAGCAGTGCAGTTAGACGGACAGAAATATTAAAATGTGATAATATCAGCAATGTCTGCCTGTGCTGCTACAGTTTTGTTTCTTTTTTTGTGTGTGTGGTTGGCCTCAGCAACACCTCTCTACATCAAGGTACATATCCTGGCTCTAAGACACAGGAAATTAAACTTGTTTTCATTCTCCTGATGGTTCCTGCCAGGAGATTAGATCACCATGGTGAACTCACCTCGCTTGCTGATGTAAACCCCTCTAGTGTCACACGGCTCTTCAGACGCCACAGTACGATGCCTCCTGCCACGTCTTTCCTGCCAATAATCACCCCATTAAAAAGAATAATTTTGCCCAGACTATGTACTGTACATAATCATCAATTAGCCACTGGCATTGAGATGGCACCTCTGCTAACCTCTAAGAGTCTGCTGGAGCCTCATTATCGAGAGTGTGACTCATCCATGATCACAGCCAGTGTCTGGGAAATAATAGGAATTGAAACATAAGCTCACTGCAAAAACTGAAATCTAAGTAA
>NW_018127981.1:0-10769 GCF_001952655.1 Monopterus albus
TGCACAGCTAAAACATTAAGATGAACAAAACATACAAGATTTACCATCCTGACGAGGCACTTGGAATCTTATTTTAATTCAAATATGCATTGTGAAAATGCCAACGGTGGCCATGCTCTCAGTGTATGTCCCACAGTACTCCAAACTGCAACTGTGGTAGTAAATTAGCACCAACAATCACTGTGCTTCATGGAGATCATTCTCCAAGTTGCTGGAGTCCTCCTGAATAGTGTTACATATCATCCACTGCTTAACATAGTTAGAACTTGAGGTTTTGTGCTCATTAAATAAGTCAGAGTCTATCTGCTCTGAAGGGTTTGAGTCTGAGGCACCAGGGCTGCTGCACTCCACAAAACCACTGTCAATGGTGTCCAAGTCCACATGAGGGTAGCCGTCTTCTGACTGCCCGTTAGAGACAAATGAGTCAAGTGATACTCTTTCTGGCTCATTATACTGGGCATGTGGCTCAAAGTTTATATTTCCCACTGGTAAACCACCTGGTAATTGGTTTTCATGTTGTGGTAGTATCCCACTTTGTATATCCATCCCAGACAATGGAGGCTCCCCCAAATCATGGCCAGCATGCTCTCTGTTGTCTTCTTCAAATGAATTAAAGTTTTCTCCATCTTGGTAGCTTCTGAGGGAGTTTATGGAGCTCTGTGAAATAACCTCCTCACCAAACCCTTTTCCAGACAGGGTTACAGTATGGATGGAGATGTGTCCCGTGGAGTGGACCATACCCTGTGAACTGCCACAGTCTTGGAAATGCAGCAGCATGTTGCTGTGAGGCAGCACATGGAGGAAGTGACCGCTATGTTTCGTCTCGCTGTCCTCAGTGTAGCTTTGATTTTCATTGTTCCAGTGAAGGATGTCGTCGTGCTGCTTCTCGCTCATCACTGGAACATGTGGGTTGACCCCTAGGTAATCATACTCACCAAATACAGGCTTCACCCATGCCTACAACAAAACAAATGGAAGGCATTCAAGTGGTGGACTAAATTAATGCAACAATGGCCAGTCTTGCCAAGAGTTGGAGGAGACGTTTGATACCACACTGATGTCTGTACTGTAAATGTAAAGTAGTAAAGCTAGGCTCAGCAGGTGATTTTCTTAGCTAAGAATAAAGACTTGAAGCAGGGGAAAACAACAAGCCTGGCTCTTGGTCTGATCAAGATTTTGTCCCAGCACATAACTTCCAGTAGAACCCTAACTTTTAATTGTTTCTCTTTGCCTTATTTTGGATTTAACAATTAGCTTTAGAAGTATCGTAGGAGTACTTGAACAAAGCCCAGGCTTGCTGTTTACCTCTTGCCTTTTTCCCCCATATGCGATTAACCACCAATACTGCTTGCTTGAAGTGTGGCTGGGACACCTGGGCAAGTACCTAAACATGTTTATTAAGTGAGACTTTCACAGCCTTTAGCAGTAGCTAAAGCAGTAGCTAGCTAGAGTCCTTGTTTCCAACTTCTGAGTGTGAATGCAATCAGTGCTCAAGTCGAGTCACAAGTCCTGAAAAATCAGGCCTTGAGTGCTACAACACTGACTACAACTATGTTTATCTATCTTCCATAAGATGGAAAGACTACAAGTCTCCAGAGAGTAAGAAGGCGCACACACACATGTCCCTGCACTAACCATATCAAATAATATTCTGTATAACTGATTTTTACTTGGAAGCACACTTGATGGATGTATCTGTATGTTGCCATACAGCAACTCATAAATGTTACCACAAATATTCTGCAGCCATCTGTAACTTTTAATCAGCAAGATGATGCCCAGATAAGCATTAACCTATTTACTTGACAAAACAGTCACCACATCCTGATATACAAAGCTCTTTAGCGTCACTGAATCATTTCTGATCTGCTGAGAAGATGCAAGCAGCCTGCACCACAAAAGTAAGATAGCACAGGCAAGCTAGAAAAATAATTTCCATGAGAGCTCATTCAGTCTGTTGCAGTGATCATGAAGATGTGATGTATAGTACAGTACAGCACAAGCATAGATCTGATAGGAACTTTTTGAAAAGCAACAAGGACTGTACTATAAGAACTTCCCACCTGTCACAAAGCACTACACAATACAGATGCATTGTTTCATTCTTCTGCATCAGATTTAGGATGATGCAACACAAGTGTTTGTATGTACAAGTATTTGTAAACTGATACATTTAAGTTAATTGAATTCCTGTTTGCTGAATGAAGGATTTCAGTAGAAGAAATATTAACTACATGGTGTATATGACATAAAAAACTACTATATACACACACTAGGTTACCCGATATGATGAAGGAGCAGTGGTTATTTGCTTCATGCAGTATTTCAGAGTATTCCATAATGAACTAAATCAGTCTGTCAACACATGAAAACTTTGTTTGATGACTTATAAACCAATACTGATGCCACAGAGAAGAAGGTTCCACAACATCTGTAAAGTCTACCTAACCTAAACTCCCTGAAATAAAGTGTAGATTATTGTCAAAACATTAAACCCATAACATCATAATAATAATACTATCTAGACTTTACTTTGTAAAGTGTCCTGAGATGACTTTTGTTGTGATTTGGTGTTATACAAAGAAAATTGAATTGAACTGAATTGAATTAAGAAGCCTCAAGACTAGTGAACATATGGCCCACTACAGCATATTTCATGTACTGGAGCAAAGCAGAGCAGTGCACATAAAGATCTCTCTCATCTCCCTAGTACCTCCCCTCTCACTGTATGCTCTCATATTTGCTGCAGCAGCACCCTCTGCTGAGCAGTGTTTGTAGCTTCACACAGATCTCATGGCAACAGGGTGGTGGAGCATTTTCTTGTGAAGTAACAGCAATAGTGATAAAATCAGATATCACAATATTTTTGAAAGGATGCCCATATTTACCATGAATACTGGGCTTCCACTGAAATGGTAAACCAACTTTTGGTACATTTTACTAGATACCGATAGGCAACTCCCATATTCTGTCGATGATGTGATGATATTTTAAAGGACAACTTTTGGTGTTTGCAACATACAGTATATTTAAACACAGAATTCTCAGAATCAAAAGCAACAGGAACGTGATGGTGCAAGACATTCATTTTGTTTATTTTCATTCAGCTAAATCTATCAAAAAAGCTACATCACAAAATAACGATAAGAAGGAACCATGTAAACCCATGGCTGATAAAAGGAAAGTCTTTACTTTGTTCTGAAACCCAGAAAACCTCATCTACTGTAGTTTAAACTACGTTAATTAGAAACAGTCTACACTACCATCAGTTTTGAAATAAAATTACAGTGAGTAAATATATTTAATCAAAAACCATCTGTAACTGGGTGTCAAAAGGCAGAGGGAAGAATTTACATAAGGGGAAAATATAAAACTGTGATGGAAAAAATAATCATAAAAATACCAGCATATGTCAAATATAGTATAAAATGGAAACCACATAATTTTCACCCTGGGCCCTTATCAAATGAAAACAGGCTGTTTTTAGATCTGACACAGATGCACCGGGGGTATTTTCCACTGGGGTGGAACAGGCTGTCATACAGCATCTACCTACAGCATTTCAGATAGATCAAAAACAAAAAGGCTCAGGAAGCCCCTGCACAGTGAGTCATTCACACCTTGAGGCACATTAAACGTGAGGGGAAGGGAAAGTCCCAACTAACAGAGTCCATATGTGCTGAAAGTCCCCTCTTGGGCAACACCTGCTGGGCCAATTTGGAAATGACACACAAAGCCCAAATGAGCTGAGTTTTGCTTTCTCTTACCTTAAAGTTCCCTCCATAGTTGTGGTAGAGGGGCTTGAAGAAGTCATTTGGCCTGGGGACATATGTAATCAGCTGGATTTTTTTCTGCCAAAACCTGAAATAGAAATCAAATAAATTCAGAAAAAGAATGGAAATAGGAAATTAAACCTGCTCTTTTGGTAATTCCACAACAATGTCACTGTTGTTGGTGTGGTTTCTTTTACTGTATGTGACCTGACCACTGCAGAACCAAAAGCAACAGACTGCTAAATCATAATGGATGCTGGTAGCACAAACTGATTATTACTACATTTAGTAACAAAAACTAACTTATACAAATTTCATACCTACTTGCCCCTAGCTACCCATAAAAAAAAAACTCAAACTAAATAAAATTAAAACAAATGAATTCATAAACAATGATAATAAATTTTATGCACACATAAACAAGCATTTGTATTACACATAATACTTTATTTATTTATAGGTATTAATGTGAATTAGTTTACCTTACTAAGCTGAGTCAAGGTCATGTCAAGGACCTGTTTAAAAATTATTCTGAATATTGACTGTTTTGTGACTCAAAACAGAATAATCTTTGGTTTCTCATGAGCAATAGAATGTGAGTCTTCTTTACATAAACAAGCAAAACCCACTTTAGCATCTACTCATAAAAAAACATGCCTACCATTTGCTGGAAATCTGGCTCATGTAATAGCATATATCCTCAAGGCTCAGAAAGTAACTGAGGTCAAAATTGTCCATATACAATATTTCCTGTCCCCATTGTGACAATTCTGCACTAATTTGCCACATTTTCACCCATTTTCTCACACCAGCAAGAAAAAAGAGCATTTTGAGTGAAATACAAACTCAAACTTTTTTGATAGCATATTTACAGAAGACAATTTTTTTTTTTTAAGACAATTAATTGATAGAAAAAAGGTGCGCGTCATTATGAACATCTCAGTCTGGTGACCAGACTGTAGTAATCACAAACAAGGTGGCTACTATTAGAGAGAAGTTTGATACCAACAGCAGAGAAACCTACATCATCAGATGTATAATATGGCTGTATATAGCAAAGCTCTGTTTACAATGCACATCCTCTCTTCTATGATGCCGTCTTCTGGATGACACTTTAGATAAGCAATGTTATTTACCATGTAAAATCAGTCTACTGAATAAGCAACACCAACACCAACACCAACCTTTGCACAGGTTTATGTTTATTGTGGTTATGTGTATTATTTTTACGGATTTGATTTTCTTAAGTGTTGAGACAAACACACATTTACAGGATTGGTGAGATATTTAAATGTATTCTCTTTTATTATAGTCAACAAGCCTGTAATAAATCCAGCCTTCATGAAGGTTAATGTTCATATTTGTTGAAAATGTTTTCAGAATGATTCAGTTTTATCATCTTTTTGATTGCTTCAGTTCGTGGTACTCTTGAACTGAAGTCTTAACCTTGTTATATAATATGTTGTAAACTCACTGGACAAACTATTGGAAAACACAATTCAACAGCATAATAAACTAACCACCATGCTGCATATGCTACTGCTAATGAGATTCATTACAAATGTTTATGTAACTGTTGCACTGAACTAAACCCAAACTTGAAACCATTATGGCCCACAGAAGATATTATGACATCTGAGTTCATGTTCTTTGCTGAGCCTGAGTTTTTCTTGTAACTGTGTGTCGTTGGTATGTAAGATGTTCTCAGTTTTCAGACACTGATGCTCTGCATGACTTCCTATGTCTGCTAGCCATTTCAGTGCAATGCGTTGCTGCATGCACAATGCTGCAGTGGTTTCTCTATACAGTGTGGGAGGTGATACCAGGAAAGTGTAGATTGAAAACTTGCTAATCATTTACTGGTATAAGACGAGTTGGTGACCTTTAGCCTTAATGTGCTCTTGTTGTGCTAAGTTTGTTTTTTTTAATGAATGCGGATTCAGTTATGTGTAAATTAAAAAAGAAATGTAACCATAAACGCTATTTGCATGTTTCATTTCTCTGACAATTAATAGTTGGTTCAGTCTAGATGTATTTACAGTATTTCTGCAAGTTTCTCCATAAGCTAGTAGTAATCATTGAATCAGTAAATGTTTTGAATGACAAACCTCACCATGTTTTGGTAAAATATGAAAACACAGGCCATTGAATTGTTAGACGACAAGTTATTAACATTCTACAGGTAACTAGGAACAACATCTGCCAAGCATCGAGGCTCAGGTCCAACACATGCTTTAAAAAGATTAAATTCCCATACTTGGAAAAATCATAGGAGGTTGTATGTTTACAATACTCACGGTTTTTGTGAACAACCCAGCAACAGGAGGACAAGAACAATGACTAAGGAGACACACCACCACCATCTATTAATTCCTGTGAAAGGAGACATCATACAAAAAATATTCAGTTCTGGTTTCTGAAAGGTTAGGATGAAGGATCAATGGAGAAACACTTGCATGATGATCTAAAGCATAAAAACACAATCAAATAACATGTGACTGGCCCCAACAGTCTGACTTTGCTTCCTAAAGTTCTTTATATCATGACTCCAGGTCAAAAGGAACAAAGTTCTTCTACCTTTAGTCTGTTCATCCGTTTCTGTTGTTCTCCATTCTGCAGTAGAACTCCACTCACTCCACGGACCATGATAGATATTGTCAGGACACATCTTGGCCTGAACATCTACAGTATAGCTGCAATGTGGCTGCAGTTTGTTATGATCTAACAGAATGTGATTTCCTTCCGCTGAAAGGGAATGAGCTAGACCCTGTCAGGAAAAAAATAAAAAACAGAACAGCTGTTCATGGGGGTTGTCAGCAGAGAAGCTTGACAATAATATATTATAAAAGCATCTCAGGCCCAACCTTTGTGTTTTTGCTCATGTTTTACCTCTGACAGGTTGTTGCTCTGTCTTATGCGCACCCTGTATATGAGACAGTTGGCCTTGTTGTTGTGGTCCCAAGAGATGGTGTAGAATCCGTCAGTGAACACTGAAACTTGAACACTGAAAGGAGGCTCAGGTTTCACTGTGAAAATAAAGTCCCAAGGGGATCAGGGGGTTATAGGGAAAGTGAAAATACATAAGAACAGCTCTACACCACAGAGAGCAGATGAACATTATTTTTAGCTTGTGTCATAATCGGGAGGGAAAAGCAGGTGGGTGGGCATTTGCTACCAAATGACAATCTGGGTAAACTGGAAAAGCTGACAGTAGGATTCTGGTCATCCTTGGACTCTACTATACAGTAATTTGTGAAGACTATTTGTAACAGGTTGGCTGTGTTCAACAAGAGGCTAAATATTTGTAAAAAAAAATAAAAAATAAAAAAAATTTAAAAAGCGTATGCTGGGAGGATTAAGAGAAGTTAACATTAACCTAAAAACATTTAAAGGACCAATTTTGATGCCACTAAACATGGCATAAGGGATGTAAATGCTGCTGTTGTCTGTGACGTACCTAATGTCTGTGTGATCCTCATATCTGTTCAGCAGAAATGACAAATACTGAAATTCCAAGATTTATATCAGTTTAACTTACCCACTTCACTCAGTTCCCAGCTGGATGACTCACTGGCCTCCATTATTACTTCACTTTGTTGACTGGCTGTTGAAGTACAGTTGGTTCCAATGGATGCAACGATATAAAGGTTCTCCAGATCCATTTTGCACCAGGACTGAGGTGGATGGATCTCACAGCTGCCATTAACCACAGTATCAAAATCCCTGCAACAGAGAAACTCTATTATAATGACCTCAGTTGACATCTCAGCACCAAGGGTTGTAGCTGATGCAGTGAAGGAACATGGAGGGTTCAACTAGCATCATTAAAGCATATCTGGACCACAAAGAACCTAGCGATGTCTACCTGTTCCACAAAAAAGAAAAATTAAAGTTCAACTGTAATGCTTGAGCGCTCTCTTCCTAGTATATTTCACTTAAGCAGATGCTAAAGGCTTACTAGAGCCCAATCATTCAGCCATAACTAATGATTTTTTCATTATCAGTCAATCTGCAGATTATTTAATAATTTTGTTTATATAAAAAGGTAGGATGGCATACGTGATGTAGCTCATTGTTACCAATTTTTCTTTAACTCTCAAACCTTGATATCAGTCTCCAAAATACAGCATCGGCCCGTTTCTCCTCCACTCTACAGTGACATAAGATAAATTGTACACTGAGGCAGGATCTGCAAAGATGGAATCAAGAGTGCATGTGCACAGATGCAATCTTTCAAGACCTGCCTCAAGTTGACCTTTTTGTTGAGACACCAGTTTAAGGTGAACACTCAACCTTAAATGACTTATGCCAACGAATGGCGTTAACAATGGAAACATTCTGATAGGCATCTCTATGCAGGAGGTGTGACAAAGTGCACGGTGGGGTCAAAAATCTACTCAACACCTTGCAGTGTTTTCATGAGGAAAAAAGCAGACATTGTGGAGCAATTCAATTTTTAAAACCTTTACAAAAAGTTGCCCACAAGGTGGTAATAACTGACAACACTGGGATCTATTAAAATGTCTACCATCAATTAAAGTTAGCAGTGCCACAATAAAGCCATATATTGGCATCATTCACCAAAATACAGCATATTAATCATCAGTTAAGATAATGTGGACTTGTACCTGCAGTTAACGTTGATTAGGACAGATCTTGGCACAGCATGTGAGCACGAACAATTCAGCATAACATCATAGTCTGTTGAGCAGGTGACATTGCAGAAAGAAGTGACTGCAGCAAAAAAGAAAGGTGTGGTCAGTTGAAGTTCAGTTTATTAAACACAATGCTCATACTACAAGCGTCTACCCCTTAAAATGATTTATTTAACAAGTCAATCAAGTTGAGAAGCTTGTTTTCAAAGGAAACATGGGTAAAACCCCAGCATTAAAACAAACACAAAAAGAGTAAAACACTAAGCTTATCTTAAATAGAGTACTTGGTGTAGAGAAGACAGTGATGACATAGATGGACTTACCACCATGAATCAACAAAGCGAGCTCCCACAGCAACAATATGTACACAGGTTTAACAGCCATAGGGACAACCCGCTGTTATCTGCCGCTTGTTCGACTGAAGAAAGCACAGCAGCTGAACCTAAATATAGGCATAAGTGTTGTGAAAAAAGTTCAATGCTTAAAGACAAAAAAAAAAAAAAAGTCTTCATCTGGAACTTCCTGCTAATTTGGGGCAACAGTTATCATATGGTAAAATATGCCAAAAAAACCTATCTAGGATCTCTATCAGATATGATAAAGAACATCATCATCAATAAAAATTAAATACATTTGTAACAGAGCATTAACAATCTTACCTTTTTGAACAATTTTATCCCTGCCACCCAGTCCGTCACGAAGCACACAGCGTCTCTAATGCACTGACGTCTGTATGAGAACTTTTAGTGGAACAATGTTCAGCAACCTGTGTGACAGCCAAGGCGTCATCGTCGGTGGTGTGTCTAAGGATGTGGTATCACACTCTCTGAGGCATGTGTGTGTGGTGCCTTCCCACCACATCCAGGTTGTTGCTATGAATATGCAAAAATGTAGCCGCACAAAAGTCAACAGGAAACTGAAATGAACTTTTATGAAAAAGTATCTAATTTTATCAAAATAATCAAGAGAAACATCTAGTTTTTAAAGAACAACTGCTAAATCACATTTCAAATTTGTAAATGATATTAACCTTTTCTATCCCAAATAGGTTGTGTCCTACTGGCTGTCATAAAATATTTTTTTATTAAAAAGCCCATCCTTAACATTTAGTCAAAACAACCAGTATGTTTCAGTACTGAAATTATTTAAATACTGACACCAGAGATGTTTTTGATAGCTTTCAAAAGACCCTTATCAACACCTACAAACCAGTTTATCAGGGGTTTTTAGCAGTTTCCAGTTATGTATGTTAGATCCTAAATGAGTCATAATTCTTCTGTGAAGCCCATCAGAGCTGACTTTCAATAATTAAATCATTTTGACCTTGATGGCTATGACTTGGTATGCACAAACAGAGAGATTAAGATGGGAGGTGGTGTGGCCTTGTACATAGATAAAAACTTTTGTTATAAAAAAGTGGAGAAAATGTCAAGGGTGGTTGATAATTTGCTCGAGTGTGTGACTGTAGAAATACTCGTGGAAAAAAAGAAAAATGTTGTAATAAGCTGTATTTATAGAGCACCTGGAGCCAGCATAGAAAAATTTAATGACTGATGGAAGAAAATTACTTGACAATAAGTCATAAATTAATGTTCATATGTGGTGACTTCAATATAGATTTGTTAAATCCTAACAAGCACACAGGAACTGAGGAGTTTATTAACACAATATATAGATGCAGTTTATACCCAAAAATTACAAAACCAAGTAGAGTAACAACCCAGCATGGAACATTAATCGATAATATATGTTATGGATAGTAAAATGACAAGTGGATTACTCATAAATGATATTAGTGATCATCTACCAATATTTGTGGTTTATGAGGGCCAGTATAGAGAAGAGAGGCCAAAAACAAATTTTTTTTCTATAGGAGGGTGATGAATGAACATGCTGTAAGGAGGCTAAGAGATGATTTCATGGGGCAAAACTGGGAACCAGTTTACAGAGAGGATGACTTAGATAAAGCATATGAGCAATTTTTAAATATATTTAAGAAAGTATATGACAGGAACTGTCCTCGTAAGCAGTATAAAAACAAAAGGAATTACAGTGGGAAACCGTGGATGAGTAAGGGATTACAGAATGCATGTAAAAAGAAGAATGCGTTATATAAGGAATTCATAAAGGACAGATCAAAGAAGGCGGAAGAAAAATATAAGTCATATAAGAACAAATTAATTGAGATTTTGAGGAGATGTAAGAAACTATATTACTCTAAAGTATTAGAGGATAATAAAAATAACATGAGAGGTACTTGGAATATATTAAATAAACTGATTAGAAACAGTTCCAGCAAGAGTAACTACCCTCAATATTTTATGGATAATGATACACCGGT
>NW_018127981.1:11457-15816 GCF_001952655.1 Monopterus albus
AACAAAACATCTAGTGATAGTGATGGTATCACTATGACAACTGTTAAATGGGTAATTGAGGGGATATGCAAACCATTAACCCATGTTTTTAACATGTCGTTTCGACTTGGGCAGTTCCCCAATAATATGAAAATAGCAAAGGTTATTCCACTGTATAAATCTGGGGATAAGCACAACTTCACAATGTCAAGGGGTAGGACTGGATAAGTCTGACTTCTTCCTACTCCATTCAAGCATGTACTAGGTATAAGCAAATTGATATTGGATTAGCATTTGTTGGATATGTGTACAATTATGTGTGTTGACATATGAACTGTTTTTACATGCTTGAAAGAATAAATCAAATCAAATCTCTAGATATTAACTCTCAGTGATAATAATTCATTTAACATTATGAGACAGACGTACACATTCTCTGTCAGGAACTGAAACATTATCTCTGTGTATATTATAGCACTATAACAGTTCTACAATGAGTGGGCCTTTGCAGGATTCAAATTACCGTGTAGGTTTGTAGACGCGTTTTGTTTAATGTCATTGTATCAATATTAGTCAGAGCTAAATGTCACTCACACAAAATATTGCACCTGTAGAGCTTTGAACCTGTTTAATGGTACATAACAAAAACACAAGTAGCAATAAACACTGCATAGTGACTTTATGAGATTAAATGGAATCCAGTACAACGGCTCAGTCGAAATTCTGCTTATTTAGTTTTGATTGACGCTGTCACAGTTGCAGTTTACCGTGGTGTTCAACTGGACTGCATTATACTTAAAGTTGTTTCTAATGCTTTGCTCACCCCATTTGCAAAAATGACAGAGCAATTTTTAGAAACCCATTTCAAAATAATGCAACACCACTAACTACATCCTTAGCAATAACCACACTTGCCAACACAAGATTTTGTAAAGGTAGACTATACGGCAAAGTGTTTGGCTTCTATGTAGGAGGGTGGGGGGGGGCCTTTACATGTCAGTGCCACCCATAGTGGCTTATTCAGTCTATGGGCAGAGCTGGGGAGGTCAACCTGGAAGGCAATCTTTAATGTCATGCTGTTCCACTGCATTTCCCTATGACCTACTGTATATACAACTGCTCTATACAACCACTAGAGGTCACCGTGTATGACGTTTAACTGCAGCTGCAGTTTACAGACACATTTTTTTTATGCACTATAGAATAGGTTACTAATGCATTTACTTATCTTTAAATGATTACTGGCTCTTTAAACACTGTTTCCTTTACAGTGTACATTTCACACAAACATACAATGCCTTGCGAAAGTATTCGGCCCCCTTGAACTTTGCGACCTTTTGCCACATTTCAGGCTTCAAACATAAAGATATAAAACTGTAATTTTTTGTGAAGAATCAACAACAAGTGGGACACAATCATGAAGTGGAACGAAATTTATTGGATATTTCAAACTTTTTTAACAAATAAAAAACTGAAAAATTGGGCGTGCAAAATTATTCAACCCCCTTAAGTTAATACGTTGTAGCGCCACCTTTTGCTGCGATTACAGCTGTAAGTCACTTGGGGTATGTCTCTATCAGTTTTGCACATCGAGAGACTGAAATTTTTGCCCATGCCTCCTTGCAAAACAGCTCGAGCTCAGTGAGGTTGGATGGAGAGCGTTTGTGAACAGCAGTTGTCAGTTCTTTCCACAGATTCTCGATTGGATTCAGGTCTGGACTTTGACTTGGCCATTCTAACACCTGGATATGTTTATTTGTGAACCATTCCATTGTAGATTTTGCTTTATGTTTTGGATCATTGTCTTGTTGGAAGACAAATCTCCGTCCCAGTCTCAGGTCTTTTGCAGACTCCATCAGGTTTCCTTCCAGAATGGTCCTGTATTTGGCTCCATCCATCTTCCCATCAATTTGAACCATCTTCCCTGTCCAAACCAAAATCGAACTTTTTGGCAACAATGCAAAACGTTATGTTTGGCGTAAAAGCAACACAGCTCATCACCCTGAACACACCATCCCCATTGTCAAACATGGTGGTGGCAGCATCCTGGTTTGGGCCTGCTTTTCTTCAGCAGGGACAGGGAAGATGGTTAAAATTGATGGGAAGATGGATGGAGCCAAATACAGGACCATTCTGGAAGGAAACCTGATGGAGTCTGCAAAAGACCTGAGACTGGGATGGAGATTTGTCTTCCAACAAGACAATGATCCAAAACATAAAGCAAAATCTACAATGGAATGGTTCACAAATAAACATATCCAGGTGTTAGAATGGCCAAGTCAAAGTCCAGACCTGAATCCAATCGAGAATCTGTGGAAAGAACTGACAACTGCTGTTCACAAACGCTCTCCATCCAACCTCAGTGAGCTCGAGCTGTTTTGCAAGGAGGCATGGGCAAAAATTTCAGTCTCTCGATGTGCAAAACTGATAGAGACATACCCCAAGTGACTTACAGCTGTAATCGCAGCAAAAGGTGGCGCTACCAAGTATTAACTTAAGGGGGCTGAATAATTTTGCACGGCCAATTTTTCAGTTTTTTATTTGTTAAAAAAGTTTGAAATATCCAATAAATTTCGTTCCACTTCATGATTGTGTCCCACTTGTTGTTGATTCTTCACAAAAAATTACAGTTTTATATCTTTATGTTTGAAGCCTGAAATGTGGCAAAAGGTCGCAAAGTTCAAGGGGGCCAAATACTTTCGCAAGGCACTGTATCACATAGAAAGCACTGTTTCCACTGGATGTAGTCTAGTGCAGACAGTGAGGGCAAATAAAAGTCTTTGGCTCACAATTAAAAGAAGTTTGCTTCTGAGTTGGCTCGCTGTCCGTGTGAGAATATACACAAAAATACAAAACCTCTGGCCATAATTAGCATGAAGTCACAAGTAAAGGAACATGCCATTGTTACCTAAAGTTTGTCAACAAAACAGAAGCGCACAGAGTAAGAAATGCAGCTATGAGATGTGGAGTGTGTAAAAGAGAAAGTGGTAAATGGCCAAAACAGTTGTCCAGTGGTGTTATGGAGTCATAAGGTACAACGTGGTCCTATCTGTCTAGAGCAGCAGCTCAGTATGGCTTGTCTCTCTTCCTCTGTGAGAGCAAAAAATGTTTTCTGCATGGTTATGGTACTTCAAGTTTAAACCCCAAATGTTAGGCTCTGGTTGGATTTGACACACAAAGCTTTTGTGCATAAGGTGCCATGTAAATATTACAGTAGGCCTGATGTGAATAACTGTATAAGGCCTGCTGTAAATGACAGTTAACATATGGGGAAATGAAAGGACTAAAATATCTTGATATTTATACTTCCAGTGTTATCTCCCCTACATTCCTGTGTGTATGAACTTACTTTATGATTTGATTCTGCCTTGAGTCTCTTGTTAAAGCACTTTATTCCATAGGTATTTTTGTTGCTTGTATGCACTGTTATGAGAACATAACTGCTTTTCACAGTCTGCAAATGGGACTATAGTTGTGGTGTTTGTGCCACCTGTTTTCAGCATGATACATTAAAGCAACCAAAAACTGAGGGAAAATTTTTATTTCTCAGATTATTTTGCTGTTTAATTTACAAGTTATGAAGATGAGAAGTTTTTGGTAGACATTATCATGCTGATGTGTGTACAAGTGGTCATTCTTCTAGTAAGTTTGTTCTTACTTGATTATATAAAAAGGGGTGTATTTCAGTTGATTTTGAGCTTTGATTGGTGGCCTGATGCTGTCACTTCACTGATGGTTACTGCTGTGCAGAATCTGGTTGCAAAAGATCAAGACATCATGTCCATCATATATAGAATGGTTCAAACCGACAAACCAGGTCAACAGCCTTTCTGTAAAAACTGGATGTCCACAGTGATCGATTCAGACGTGAAACTATTATTCAGCAGTTTCAAGATTACCAAAATAATGCACTGAAACTTTTTAAACAAACATCAAGATGCTTTACATATACACTTGCCAATTAACTACACTTACATGCAAACTTTTGGGCAAATGGGAATCGTAGACTACATAACGAACTGCAAGTGAAAATAGGGGGAGCCAGTATAGAACGAGTATATGAAATTAAATTTCTAGGTGTCATAGTGGATGATAGATTCACCTGGAAATCTCATATCAGATATGTTCAGCATAAAATAGCAAAAAACATATCGATATTGGCGAGGGTCAGACATATTTTGGACATAAAAGCACTATGTATTTTGTATTCTTCATTAATTTTACCATACTTAGAGTATGGCGTTGAAAACTGGGGAAATACATACAAAAGCTCACTTCAACCATTGTATATATTACAAAAAAGAGTGATAAGAATTGTGCATAAGATGGGGTATAGGGATCACACCAATGGAGCTTTCATACAGTCTAAATTGTTAAAAT
>NW_018127981.1:16084-31746 GCF_001952655.1 Monopterus albus
GGGGTAGGACTAGATAAGTCTAACTTCTTCCTACTCCGTTCAAGCATGTACTAGGTATAAGTAAATTGAAAATATATTTGTGGACATGTCTGGAATTATGTGTGGTTACATATTGACTGTTGTTACATGTTTGAAAGAATAAATAAATCAAATCAAATCAAAATCAAATTACATAGAGTATTTTGTTGATTTTCGAAGAAATAAACACAAACTTAAACTGAACTGAAATTAAAAAGCACAACTGCTAACACACCATTACATTATATTTAATGTATTTAAAATATAGAAAAAGAATTAAACAGCATCTGTCACATTTGCCCCACCATATAAACCGTGTGTTTCTTCAAGCAGTTCATGGTGGATTTTGAGGTCCAAGTTGATTATTGTCCACTTGTAGAAGCCGGCCTCTATTCAGATTTGATAAGCTGTGTGACAGGTGGTATTAACAGGTGGCAAAGAGGATAAGAACTGACATAGGGTGCCCAAATCTTTGCACACGACACAATTACTATTTAATGGTTTCCTTTATGGTTCAGAAAATAAAAAGTAAAAGTGCATGAATATTCTGAAGAAATGCACATTTTTGAAGGTCTGATATAATTCGTAAAAAGGAGGGTTTGTGGTGGGGCTTTTCAGAGGTAGCTCCTCTTAAAACATCAGCTAAAAACATGTCCCCCATGAGAATTACAGAATTTCTGTTAAAGCCCAAAATAAGTATTCTTAGTCTCTGATGGCAGACACACAGAACTCATGTTAGTAACAGGAACACGGTATCAGCCAAGCATTTCCACACAGGGGAACTCCATTATAGTGTTTTGTTCGTTTCGTTTTCACATTGTGGCTTAATAACTAACGAAGTTTATTTATACAGTGCTTATTCTTTCGGAGTGGCAGAGATCTCCAGATCCCTCTTGACCACCATGTGCTGAATCATTAAAATTAACAGTTTTTACCGTCTTACAACTGAAATGCCTACGACGAGGACCTCTTCTGTGTTCTCATCTGAAGACTTCATTAGGAGCTCCGACTTCCCAGTTCAAATGGAACGCGCCACAAATTCTTCTTCTTCTTGTGTTTTGTAAATAACAGTTAGTTGTCTGAAACGTTCTAGAAATCTAACAACTACCGCTCTTTTTCACAACGAAGTGTGCATGTTCTTCTTCTTATGATGTTCATTGGCTGTTTGCAAGCCAACTCATAGTGTGTATGTGATGGCAGCAAACAAATTTTAACGTGTTACACTGCGACGTCTTTTACGATGAAACTAAGGAAAACCGGAAGAAAGCTTTGGTGCACCTGTGAATGTTGAACGCTTCTCGACGACTTCTTCGTGTGTGTGTGTGTGTGTGTGTGTGTGTGTTCAGACGTTGTAAAACCTGCTGAAGCCTTACATAAAGTTTGTATTATAAGACCTGTTATGGTATTTCAGTACTTACAGTTTCAGGTTGTGATCACAAAGCAGCGTTGTTTTGACAGAAGCAATTCAGATTCAGAGTTGAGGAACTGATCCCCATACAAAGGACATACTTAAAGTTAACCTTTCTCACTTGTTAAAACAAATTAACCCCTCGTGTTACAGCCTATTTAGACTATGATGAGACAGCCCAAAGTGTAATGCTACTCACATACACAGTTTGGAAGCAGAAGCCTGCTCCTTTTTAATAGTACTTTGATCCTTTTCTCATGGGCAAATGTTGTAATTCACCTAACATGATTGACTTTTGCCCCTGAAACTAATACATATTTTGTAGCATTACAAATTCCTCACACCTCGACTTTTAAAACCTAAGGACACAATTGTATTTTTAATCATGAATCTATAAATGTCATTTACATGTAAATAGTGTTCTGTTCATGAGCAAAACAGTGAAGCAAAAAACACAGAGAGAGACTCTTTAAATGATTCATATTCATTTCACATTTGCTGTCATGCAAATCAATTTTGGGTGGTGCAATAAATTACTTTTTCCACTGGAGGGCAGTATAGATTGTTTTGCTTCACGCAAAGGAAAACCCTAATCTGCCTGGACAGCTTGACATCTTTTTCTGTAGTTAGTAGATGCCAGTATGTTTTAATTCTGCAGATCTGTTTCTTTGTACCGTGCATCAGCCAGTTTGACCATGTACAAGTGACTCAGTATGTTTTTATGTCAGTGCATTTGTGTCATTAAGACCAGTTCCTGAAGCTTCATTGTATTTAGCACATAAAGTGAGCAATGTGGTGCAAAAAGGTCCTTTCAATAACACAATGCCAAAATAAATACATTTAAAAAAATCACTTCCCTAAGCAATGATCAGATACCTTTCAGATAGAGGACAATGTGCAAACTGCTAGTTCCTCATTTTATCTTTAAGCTCACTAAGCTCATCATTTCTAAACTTTTACATAGATTTTTATTATGACCTACAGGACAATTGCAGTTGGACATTTCTGCACTCCATATTGTGAAACCTTATGTCTTGCATATAACTAAAAATATAAATAAACTTGCAAAAATAATTAACACTTCTGAAAGAAGCAGTCCAACAGACATTATGTCAGTAAAGTGTGGCACCTACCTGTTAGCAGAAAGAAAAAAAATGAATATAAGATCAAAGGTCAAAGATTTTTTTATTGTCAATTCACTATATGTGCAGGACATACAGAAAAATTGAAATACTGTTTAAGTATAAGTCATCAAATGTGCAAAAACAGCTACCATGTACATGTTTGTGACCTTTTCCATGTTTTTGTCACATCTCAGAGAGCGTTCCTGGGGGCACGGTGTGTGTGTGGTAGCTTGGGGAGATGTGGGTGTGTGGTTTTGCTCTTTTTATTTGAGGTGGTGGAACAGCCCTCCCCAGGTTGAGAAGGGGTTTTATTCCTCTTAAGGGCTGCAGGCTCTCATTGAGTTGTTGAGTGAAGTGACCCGCACGCAGAAGCAAAGTGGTGGAGGTGTCTTTAACGGTGGCGAGGGCAGTGCTGTGGTTACGGTGGTGGGGTGATGAAGTTGACTGTGTGTGTGTGTGTGGGAGAAAGGTATTTGGGTTGTAGTGGGTAGATATGCTGTCTTGCAGCTGTGCATGTGCTTGTCCATGTCTGAGTGAATAAGGAGAAGAAGGCACAGTGCAGGAGGGGGCAATTCAGGTTCGGAAGTGTTGAAGCATAAAATCTCTCTCTCTCTCCCTCTCCTTCTCTCTTCCCCCTCTGTTACTGGGCCAGACGCAAAGCAACAGCAATTTGTGCGATTTCACAGCTCACTGGATCCCTAAAACTCTGACAGCCTTGCGCTGAGGTGGAGGGTAACAACGGAGGGGAGGGAGAGATGGAAAGAATGAGGAAAAGCGCAGAGATGAAGGGTTTGGAGAGGCAGAGGCGATGAATGTAGAAGTGACAGTGGAAATTGAAGATGGAAAGATTGGAGGATGAGCAGGGGAGATGGCTGATAGGAACAAACAGGGTCTCCACACATATGGTGTCATGTACAAGTTGGCATTTTGTTCTGATCACCACAAGGAACAAAAAGATGCTGAACACATTCTACTCCGTGTTTTGTAGAGACCCATTTGCTCACTCTTTAAGAGACATTCAGTGATAACTTACTGGTGAAACAGATGTGATATAATGCTAAATTGACAAAATAAATGTTATCATTGTGCTGGAGTGAAATAGGCATAATAATGCACATACTGTATACCTCAACAAATCTGAGAGAAGAAATCTCATTTTGCCTTCTGTTGTGGTTGTTTTTACCTAAGCCTTATATTGTATGTACTTTTCATATGTTGGGACACTGGGTAATCATGCTCACACCAGTCAAATACTAGGATCACAGAAAATATAACGAGAAAGTAGTCAGAAAGCCATTAGAGACATTTAGTAAAGATTTAACATGTTCAGAATTTTATTTAAAAAGATTTTTTGCCTATAGCCTGTTAGTGTAAATGAGGAAAGAAAGAACAAACAGACTGTTCTGTCTCAGAGTCTCATACCTATAAATTGTTCATATTAAGTGATTCTGCACCATTTAGGCCCAATGCCGTAACAATGCAAGAAAAGTAGTGTGCTTTTTATGCAGCAACACAGAGTTGCTCTCCCATGACAGTTACCTTTTCCTTCAGCCTTACCCTAACCTTAACCATGCCATAGCTGCCATATACAGACATTCCAAAAAACAACAGTTTTTATCATTGTCACTAAACATAATTCAGGATTTTACAGAATAATCAGATACTGATGATATTTGGTGGTAGGGCTTCATGCTAACTTCAGTATATGCTAATATTTTTTTTAAGAAAAGTCTCGTCCCATCAATGAAGGCACTAATACAAAAAAAATCTCAAAAACATATAATCTCACATTTGGATTATTCTCAGAAACTGTGAAGGTCTTTGCTGATTGGAAGTAATCTCAGCTTGTGCACCCTAGAGTGATTTAATCCATTACGTGCCCACCAAGTCTCTCTTAGCCTTAAATGAAGCTCCAATTGGTGGCCATTATTTTGATCAAACCATGACTTCTAACCTTAAAAGGGGTCATAACCCTGAAAGACCACCACAGTTCTCAGAGTACTTACTACCAATCTCCATACAAGGTGGTTATTTCCTATTCTGATTGAGATGTGTAATTCAAAATCTCATGTTTAGTGTCTTTGACCTTGGGTTCTTATTTGAAAACACACTGCAACTAAAGGACTGTGCAGTACTTGGATATGACCGACTAAGGACATTCAAAAATCTGACCATGTCAAAGAACACCAGAGGGAAGACAGAGGAACCAAGAATGAGAGAGAAAGATGTACTGCAGAGTAGATGAGATACTGAAGATAACAATTCAAAGAGCTGAAGAGTACTCTTGTGATAAGAGATGTCACCTGAGTGCTTTGTTTTGGTTGTGGGGGTCGAGAGAGTTCAAGAAGAGGTGGTTTTGTAGTGTTTGTGTGTTGCTGAGGGGTAGGTGTGTGGAGGGGGGGTCAGGACATTTGTGTCGGCTTTGGAGAGGTCAGCCACAGGACAGGAACCATTCTTAATCCCCCCCAGCTGGGCCTGCAAGAAAGGATTTGGACCTCTACTAGCTCTCCAGCCCCACCCACAACAGTAGCTAATTGAGCTCTAGCTCTCTGATGCCAGCACGTCCATGTAAAGCTCTGCATACTTTCACAGGGCTTTAGAGTCAGACAGAAAATCTCTTTTACATCTACGTGCCATCATTAATAATACCTGGCATGGGATTTTCCACATCCTTTAACTCATGTATCCCATTTGTTTTATAATTACGTAAATGTTTATCACTTTACCATCTTAGGGCAGACACACGCCAAGCCAACATGAAAGAACTGGCAGCAATGTAAGCCAACTGTTGCATTGCCTCATGTCGCCTTTGTCTGGGCCAATCACGTCAAAAAAGTGGCACTTGAACACACTGTACAGACTATAGTCAAAAACTAACTAGCACGTACATTCTGTGCCTGAATGAGAGAAATAACTCTCTCTACCAGCAGGTGGTATCTGTGTTTGCTATTCAAAAAAGGAACGAAGAAAAGCTAGACTACGGATATGCAAGCTGTAAACAAAGTAGCTTTCTTTCACAACTGTTGTTGTTTAAAGCTGCTTCTAATCGAGAATATGTCTCTGAAGAAGTTACAAATGGCACTGGTGTTTTTCTGTCTTTGGTCTTTTGGTTGTGGAAGAATAGAGGTGGTTGTGAAGGCAAAAAAACAAGGAGAAACTGTGCTGAATCATTCTCTTCTTATGTAGTGATTGGCTAAACTGAACAGCTAATCAGAGAGGTGTCCTCTCACCAACAAGGCCTGACCGGCCTGATGTCAATCCAGTGTCATGTCAAATCAACCAAAATGCCACTGACAGGGTCCAGCTAGTGCCAACAGTGTGTGACACACTGCAAAGACGAAGGCCATAGACACTCAAACAGTAGACAATGACCCACCGTCATTGCGGTGTGTCTTTGTTTTGCGTGTGGGGATGGTTAACTTTACCCCTACAGCTGAGGATAGTTGGTTCAACATTTCACTCAAATCTATGAATGTCATCGTCATGATGATGCATGCCAAAGACATTAGCATTCATCAACTCAAAATAAATGTTTTACGCAATTTCATGGCAATTTATTGGTTTATTTCAGTGTAGACCAAAGTGGACTGACCAACCAACACTGCCATAGCATTGCTAAAAATATTATCTACACATTCACAAGATTTAAGTAAGACAGGAATAATGAAAACATTTATTGATGCACATAGTTTTGAAATGATACAGTACACAGTAAAAATGTGTAATTGGGTGTTTGTATATTAGGTTTTTTTTTATGGACATCAATTATATTTTGGATATGACAAGATGCTGAGAGGCAAATGGCCTTGAGCTCTTGTACATTGCCCCGGTCAGATCAGGGCTCCTCCCCCTAAAATAAAATTATCATATAGGCTGAACAGGCCTCAGCCTGATCAGCCGACTGAAAAACTCAGAGGTCATGGATAAGCTGCCCTATTGGGTGATCGGTCAGACAAATCAAATTAGCATCCCTTGGTGATCCCCTCTTAAACCACCACCCATGAAGAACTAGATGAGGTGGCTGCATTTCATTTGATTTGTCCTGGTAGTATCTGATATGTGAAACTCTACAGAAGTTAACACTGCAGGTCAGATAACACACAGGTGTAAATGCTGTGAGGTGCCATCTGTACAAAATGTGAAGTGCTGCTGGGTTTTTAGCATGTTTACCGTGCTGTCATTCAGCAATGTTAGGGAAAAAAATTACTTAGCCACATCACAGGGCTTGGATAGAATTGGGTGGGTGGGGTTGCATAATTATTATGTAACCAGTGATTATCATGTGCAGTATGCCATGATGATCACATGCCTCCAAAACAGCATCGAGACAATACTGTTGAACAAGCATGTAGATCTGTCGGTGGTCTTTTAGAGCTGTCATCTAAGAGTCTTAATGAAGGGATAGAGAAAAACAGTTAGTAAAGGTCCCTGGCCAAATGTGAAGCCCCAGATCACCAAAACATTAGAGGGTGCACAAACCACATTTTAAGCTCTTAGTTTGCAACTCAACATTTATGAGTGCGTAGGCATATTTCAAAGCACAGAATTAGATTTCAGAGTGTAATGGCCATGCGCATTTGTTTCTGAGTCTGTGCTCTCACATTCCACTGGAGGTTGTGTTGAAGTGCACAAAATTATTTGTGAGCGTTCTTGAGTTTGCACATTTAGAGCGTGCATGCACTGATTTGTAAAAAACTGATCTGAGAGTGAGAGTTTCACTTACTAACATCTGTTGAGTCAAAATGTTTTCCCACACAGACAAATACAGTAGTTCTTTGTTGTATTAAGCTCAATTTTATAAGTGGACCCTGAATGTGACCTGTTCCAGGTTCATCTATTTTAGATGAATGCATGCAAACAACGGGCGTCTCAAATCTCTATTTAAATTTTCTGTCAGCACCACCTCAAAGGACACTGATGTTGGCACTCATCTTGACCCACCATCTCTATCATTTCATTTTTATCCCCACAACTGTGACCTTGCACACCACCAGCATTTGGTAAGCAATGATTTAGCAGCCAAATAAATTTGTTGGCTCCATTGGGATGTGTTTAAGGTGTGAGGTCACTCACTAGGTCAAAAATGGCAGCTCATAAATTAAAGCTGAGGATGATTTAAAAAGGAAAGCAAGGAGATGAGGGTTTTGAGGGGAAAATGTTTCAGAATGAAAAATTGGATGGCTCAAAAAGAGTAAAACAGTCTACAGTAGAATATGGGGCAATTTTGAGATGCATAAAAACAAGACGCATAAGGCGCTATCATTTGACACCTTACCTTGAGTGAGATCTAACGCTAAGATGGTATATAAATCTTAGTGACAGTGTGAGGTTAGAGGGCTCGTCTAAGCACTGAAGGCCAATGTAGCTCTCAGTGATGTGAAATCATGAAGTTTTAGTTGCAGCTCACTTGTGTGGAAAAACTACCTACCTGTTTCTCATTCAAACTTATGTTTTTGAATGTTACTGAGGTGAATGAGTAGAAGTATTCAAGTTAAAATACTCTACAAAATAAAAAGGTCCACAAACACAGTGCTCAATTGTACTACTTGCTTGTATAAATCACTTAGCTTTAAGAATTTTATAGAAAGTGCTAAAATCCTGGAATAAGACAGAAGATGAGATTGCTGCCTTAGGACAGAGAAAAGGAAAGTGACACGTTGTTAAAGAAAATGAATGAAGCCAGTTGACTTTTGTTGAATGTGTTGGCATTGTTACTAAGTGTAACAACTGATTCCAGATGTTAAATCAATGTATAGTAGTTGATGTGTAGGGATGTTATATATTACAGTACAGTCAAACTGTGCCTGAAAATTGTACCTGAATAAATGTACTCACCTCTTTTCTGCTTCTATTTGGAGCTAAAATAAAAATCTGGTTCTACATGACGCAGCTCCAAGCCTTGTGCTGGTGCTCAACTGTCTGCTGAGCTATTGGAAACCTTTTACAATGAAAAACACTATGTGAATGGGATCAATACATTATTTGGTGCTTCTCCTAGCTTGGATATTACTCATTTTCAATTTTGCATGTGTTGCAAATAACATTTGCTTCAACAGCATTCCCTTACAAAACCAATACGTGGATAGCATGAAGACAGAGTAGATGCAAGATGTTACAGTTTTATGGGTTTCTGTTTATGTAGATTTTATCACATACACTTTGTCTTCAAATAAATAAGGATAGTTAGATATCCTGAGACAGTACAAATATGTACACTCAGCAATATTTCAAAGCTTTGATCCAGACTGAACAAAGTTATGGGATGATTGATACAAAATGGCATTCAGTGTCAATATGATGTATCCTAATAATCTGGTGATCCCTTGACTTTTCCTCTAGTGCCACCACAAGATTGACAATTGTTTTAAGATAAACATCCCAACAACTACTGGATGAGTTGCAATGTAATAACTCAGTGTGACCTCTTAATCTGACATCTAGCTTTTTATTATCCAACACTTTATACCTACAATGCTTGTTTGCATTATCAGTGCTGAGAATAATATGTAGCTCAAGTAGACCCTCATGGATCCATTAGCATAGACTTCAGGTGATCAAATGACTTGTGCAGCTTGCAGAAGCTATCAGACCTGTATAAACTCATGAGTAGCTGATTACTAACCTGGTTCAAAATGGTGGAGAAATTAATTAAAATGTGCAACAGGTGTAGGTGAGGTTTTTATTTTTGTAGTTACTAGCCCTTAATGATATAAAAAAGTATCAATGACCAGATTTACTTGGAAAAGGCATTTTAAACACTACATGTGGTCGCTGTGCAAGTTTTGAAATGTTTATGCAATTGTTGTTTAGCAGCAGCAAAGCTGGGACATAATGCTGAAGCATTTACAATGCATAAAGCTTGTTGGTGAGAGCTCAGCCCCTGTCTGTCTGCAAATGGCCCTCTGTTTGGTTTAATTTGCCATCTGCATTTGGGCCATATTCATACTGATGCCAGGGGTGGAGTCACACAGGTTGAGCCAGACTACACTGCCATGGGAGGAGATTTGGGGAGTGGGAGTGCAAGTGGCTAGTCCTCGGAGCAGATGTTTGGAGCCAGACATTAATGATGCCTAATCACTAATCAGGGTGGGGCTCTAATGAGGCCCCCCTAACAAGAGTCCCAGTGAACGTCTGACTCTGGCAAAGAGTAGGGTGGACTGAAAAACAACTGTAATAACACAAAAATAACAACAGGAACTCAGGACTGTAGTTTTACCTCAATGCATATGCACTCACTTTTGCCACATGCTAATCTACTGTAACAAAACAATATATGCTGATGGACTAATAAATGAAAGAAACTCCAAGGAAAGAAAACAAAGCTAATGCTCTCCATTGTTGTCTTTGAGTTAAGTCATGGGTGCAGTGACTGGTGGGGATTTGAACTGTATGCAACCAGAGGCTAAATCTCAGTGTTTGTTTGTCTTGGAATATGACCGACTTTGGTCTGATGATACACTTGCCCTTTGGACCGTCCGCAATGAGGAAATCAAAAGCGGGAGAACGCAAGAGAAAGAGAGGACCAGATGGGAGACTGAGATGGATTGGCCGGTCTAACAGGCAGATGTTTATGGGCCATTATTTACAAGCGCTTTAATCTGGGCTATTTCCTCGCCCTTGGCAATAGATAGGTCTGTGGGTCATGCTGAACTCCTCCACCAGTGGTCATCCATCTCCCTCAGTAAAGACGGTGGGAGAGAGAGAGAGAGGAGGAAGGGGAGGGCAGGCAGATGTGAGAAATGAAATGATTGTTCTTCTTTTTCCAAGTGATGCTCATGTGGTTTTTAACTAAAGATGGTAGTTGCAACACAAATTAACAAACTTTTGCTACTGTAATGCCCATGATTTCAGTTATTGGAAATGTTAAGCTAATTTAAGTCAACAGTGTTTGTTTCGAATTGAATAAAATGATACTAAAGCAGTGAAGCTTTGTTGCTAATCATTGCTTACATTTTATCAGCAAATAAACAACTTAACTGGATACAAAGAACCATTTGGATATTACATCAAAACAATGACCTTTTAAGAATCAAAATGCAGAAAAGGAAGAAGGTAATGAATGAGAAATGAGAAAGCTGAGGCTATAAAGTCAGGAAAGAAAGAGGGAGATAAGAAACAACAGGGCACCTGATGAGAGAAGTGAACAATTAAAAACATATAAGACGGGAAGAAAGTGTAACATCCTGACAAGATGTTGCTTCACTAAAATGGCTGTCACTGCTATTTCCCCGTCATCCATTCCCCACTGCCCAGAGCTTTACCCTTGTTGTGCATATGTTCACTTCTGAGTGATGCTATGACACTTTCTCCTCTATCTGCTACAGGCAGACTTACACTTTTTTTTCCCATCTGCTTGATGAATATTAGCTCATTTGCTGTCTATATCGATCTATGCTAAGGTTAAAAGCTTGCAAGACCTTTGCTTGAATATAAGTTGCCCGGCAACTGCTCCAGTCAACCCCTTAAACCCCACCTTGTTTCTCCCTATATAGGCACTTTTAAGTGGGATGTGGGTGAGGCTCGGGGTGATTGGGGTAGGTGGCCTAGCCAGATAGCAGAAGCCTGGGCCTTGATTTCCAGCCCCATCAGTGATTAAAAGCTCCCCCTTCAGCCTGACATTGTGACCTTAAACCCTGGACCTCCGTGCTCCAGGGTCACTTAACCTTGAACCCAATTACAAGATAAGGTTACTTAAGTGTGACCCTCACTGTGGTCCTCACTCAGTTAATAGGACAGGCTCTAGGAGAAAAGGGCCAGCGCAGCTGATACGCTTCTAGGTTAATTCTCTGGGTTGACAAAGGTCGCAGGCAGTGGCCATAAAGCACGGGCATTTCGATTTCTCATGCAAAGTGCGAATCAGCAATAAGATATCACAGCAGGAGCCAAAGAGCAGAGACAGCAAAGCTTGTGCTCTGATAAGATGGTTTCTACTCCATCGCCAGGTGCCATTGCTGAGCTCATAGTTTGGTCTAATTATGTAAAAAAGCTGCCAATGCAGAGAGCGCCGTGCCTTGTCTATATTTCCATGTGGGCAAACTACTTGAATGTTTTAGTGTCAGGGGGCTGTTTGAAAGGTTTGTTCTCAAAAGCACACATTCATAATACTATATTTATTCTGTGCCAGAAATGTTATGGTTTTAATTCATAAATTTTAATTTTGAACAAAAAGTGATAAATCTAATCAAACACATTACCAATGGGAAATATGTTTATAGTGATGAGTGCACAAATTGGTAAGATTTTCACCAACTCAGTGCAAAATACTGGTATCGATACCTTGGAATAACAAGCCAGTAAAGGGTTTGTTTTATTCTGCGTCGTGTCCTGGCTGTATCATGTGGTAAACTCTTACCCTGGCTCTCACCCCTTCAGTCTGGCATTATCCCTCTTGGCTCAAAGCCAGTATGCTGGCTTAACAAGCTGGGCCATATCAGAGCAGACCAGTGGGTTGGGAGTGGGTGGGGATTAGGGAATAGGGGGTCATGGGTGGTGAGGGGTAAGTGCAGCAAGCGAGCATGCACTAATTATGACAAAGCCTGCTCTGATGCTGGCTGTGATTTGGTGAAGCCAAAACAGCAACAGTTCCCTTCAGCAGTTATTGTAGCTGCTCCTCCGTGGGCGTGTCTCATCTTCAGCTGCAGAGTGGATGATAATTCACCCAAAAGCAACATAGTACAGGTCATTTTGTCCAAAAAAGGCCAAATGACACATAAAACATCAGGAAATTAACAGTTACTTTCCAAATGACTTTACACTGAAAATAACTTAAAATTATTTCTCTGAAGTGTAGGACAAAACATCTGGCCAGTTAAAGTGATTAAGCTGTATGCTAGCCTTTAAAAAATACAAGGAATAATACATTTTTACACAAGTAAAATCCTTTATTAAAACCTTACTTTTACTGTTTTCTACTTAGCTAGGAGCATATGGCCCAACTGTCAGGCCAGACAGGAGACACCTACTGTGAAATAATAACACTGGTTATTGCCTTATGTACACTTCACCAGGCATAGTATAGGAAGAAGACAGCATTAAGAAAATATTGTTTTATAACAAGAAAAACATTCTTGTGTATTACTGAGAATGTGTACATTCTCAGTAATACACATCTTTCTTTGGACTGTGTTTCAGGTATCAGAATTGAAGTGATGAATAAAGTTGATGAGGTATCACATCAAATAATGTTCTGCTGTATTGTTTTCACTGCAATACAGGACACAGATTTACAAATCACTATTTTTAGTTTTAATTTTGATTGTATATACTGCCCCAACTTTTTCTGATTTGGGGTTATAAAACTGAGGATTAATGCTGAATCATTTCAAACCAGCAAATCAAATGTGGCTTTCAGTGAAAAGGACTTTTCCTTTTATACTGAAAACCAAAAGGAAAGTATCAAGGCCCAAGCACAGAAACACTTTGGCAGTGAAAGTGCACATCTGCACATATTTGTACTTTGCTACTCATGTTAATTTATTCATTAGCCTTTATGTGAGCTACTTAAGACATTTGCATTGCCTTGTCATGGACAATAACATTTGACCTGGGTCAAACAGAAGCCAAAAGATCAACTGAGAGAAAGAAAGAAATTTTGAGTAAAATAGAGAGCTGTATGTAAAACAAGCAAACAAAAAAACAATATATGTGAGAGTGGGGGTATTAGAGAATAGGAGCAGAGACAGAATGAAGCTGCTCCATCAGTGGCCTGCTGACCAGCAGCTGAACCTCTCTCTGAACTGAAGATGAACCCTAAACTTCAGTCACAGATCTCCCTGGGAGCTACAGACATCGGCAGCTAGCCCACAGCATGATGCTCACTCACACAATGCAAACTCAGAAAGTGCACCCAGATAATACCAGCACCATGACTGTACTATATACAAATACGCTCAACAGTTCCACTGAAGTGAAACTGGAACACACCCACACATATACACTAACAAGTCCTCCAGGTAATTTTTTTTAATATATACATACATTATATATCTCACTTACACACACATGTGGATCCTATGAATCTACATGTTAACCTAGCCCTGTGTGCCTTTATATAGCTGGCACATGCTAATTCACAGAGCTTTATAATTATGTAGTAAAGTAATGCACAAAACGTAAAGGTGAGCCATGAGCACACACTTTTGTTCATATACCTTAAACACTCCACTAGTCATGTCAGAGGTTGTGATAGCTCTTTAACCACCCCCACTGTGGCACACTCAGAAGGGCACAGCAGAGTGCACTGTGGGGTCACAGACAGTTCACCACAACACAATGATTTTGGTTCTGCCTTGTGCTCATTTGACAGACAAGGCAAAGGGTAGTGGTTGGGGATAATGACTGAGGTTAGAGGAAAAACAACAAAATTACCGTTTTTCTTGCATCAAAACCTGTTAGATTTTATAATGCTCTTGTTCATTTTAAGGCTACAAAAGATGATTTAGCCCCAAGATGTAAAAATTAAGAGGAAATTTTGTGAGGAAATCTTTTCCTTGCCCTCTCAGGCCATGCATACATTTTCAGTCCTGGTTTCAGACAACGTGCCCCAGCAAAGATGTTACATTTACAAGATCTACTGTCAGATTTGGCGTATAAGGACGTCAAACGGTGTTAGTGGTGGACTCAATTATAAAACCAGACAAACTGATTGAACGAAAAGGTTTTTACTTGTGATAACTAGGCAACCAATACACAGTCCAGGTATAACAATCAGGTCGAATAGACAGTCCAGGGTCAGCGCCGGTAAACAGGTGTAGCCAGGGGATTCAAAACTCAAGAGGTCCAGGGGAGGCTCAGAAGGTCGGTACACTGCAGGCAATCAGACACTGGAAGGACATAGGCAATAAACGGTGGTCAAAACAAACAATCCAAGGTCAGAAACAGAGTCAGGCAAGGTATGGATGCTGGAGAGTCAGAGCTAGAGTCTAGAACAATCTGGCAGGGATAGGAGGGTGAAGGCTGCTTATATTACGGTGCGAACAGGTGCAAACTATCGGGAGCAGGTGAAACTAATGTGATTAGTGAACGTAAAGTGACCGAAACAGAGGTGAAAAAAAACAAAACAGGAAGTAACATAAAAATAAAAGCCTGACAGGAAGCAACGGAACCGAATCGTGACAATCTATACTGTTTTTTAACCCAAGACTTACAGTAGATTTCTCTTTTTTGGTGGTGTGTGCTCTTGTTCCTTAGTTTGACAGACTTCGCAAAGAGAAACATTTAATGGCAACAGAAATTCATTAAACAGCTATGAGACTAAACGACTCCCTCACCTTCCTCTGAGTAGCCCAAGTTTTACATTTACCAGGAAATACTTTCCTGTAATGACTTATTCATATCCCACAGGTACAATGTGAGGAAGAAAAGTGCCAAGAGTAGAAAAGTACGCATTTCTACAAATGGAACGTAAAAGGTTAGAGAGCTGTCCGTGTTAAAGAATTTTTTACTTTTACCATGTATGTTCATTTTTAGCACCACTGTTGCTCACACTTGTACATTTACACACATCCACTCCAGGGAGCTGCTCGAGTACAACCACAGCCCATGACTGCAGGCTGCTGAGCTGCTCCAGCCAGGCAGCGGGGTGGGGGGGGTCAAAAGCATCTCTGTGGTAGCTGTTGGAGGGCAGATTGGCATCTTAGTTACACAAAGATTTCTCAGAGGAACAGCTGGAAGCATAAATTACAGCCTTGGTTGAATTAAACCTCAAAGTGCAGAGGCAAGGCAAGTTTAATTGTACAGTAACTTTTAACAGTAAGGCAATTTTTGATATGTTTTACATAAAGCAACAAGTGGAAACAAGACAACATTTAATATGAGAACCATTAAAATTAAATAAAAACTGAATAGAACTGACTTGAGTAAAAATGACAGTGAGAGATGAAACAGTCCCAAATTGAATTTAATAAAAAGCAGCAACACAACCCTTGGAACAGATCTCATGTTTACTGGGAGTTTGTTCCAGATAAGTGGTGCACAGTGAACGTGGAAAGTAGAAACAGGCTCCTTTGTTTTCCTCGCAGTTACCCAGCTAGAGGCCGATATGGCTTAATCCCATCTGATTTCAGCACTCAGTATGTAGCCCCATATAACGATTTGAGTCATGGGTGACTGTA
>NW_018127981.1:31797-35310 GCF_001952655.1 Monopterus albus
GGCAAAACCAGCACAAAGCTTGGAAAGAAGAAAAAATTCATTTCTGTGTGCAACTTAAAAAAAAACCCCTGAATGGAAATGCAAGAAATCTGGGGGGAAAATGCTTGGAAATATTAGTTTTATATTTGACCGAGGTGGAACTGTTAATGTAATGCTAAAACAAAATGTGATGACACAATGAAAATGTTCTAAATGAATAAAACGTCTGATAAATTAAACCTGTGACTTAAACATCCCATGAAGCTTCCACCACTGGAGAGAAACTGTAGCAGACAAAAACAGATCTTTGAGGAGACCGGATGGAAACCTGCATTAATCTGCTGTTTCTTTTGCTAATTTTTCAGAAATTAAATTTCCACTAAATTCTAACACACTTGGCTATTGCTTAATACCATCTATAATTAGTACATTTCTTACATTACTTTGCATGTTACTCCAAATTTAAATCATGATTTAGCAACTGCTGAGAGTTTACAGCCTGGTCTTGAAGGGGTCAGCTAATGCTAGCTGGCCTTTGTATAGTGTGGGATATACAGCACAGAGTGCAGGAACTTAGCAATGACTTAGCAAGTGTTTGAATAATATGAACCAAATTTAAGTGTTGGGGATCAGTGCTAATGCTAACAAGTTGAGGAAATCTTCAGTCAGTGTGGGGGAAGTGAAATGACCTCACAGCAGGAGGAAAAATAAATGTCGGCGGCATGTCTGATTTGTGAAGAATGATGATACATGCCCTCAGAAAAATAAAAGGCATAAATATATTAAAACATTCATATTTTTAAATTCCACATCATTTAAGACATTTTTAAAGCCTTAACTGAATGTTTTTTTTAATTCTCCACATCAGTTTTAAATGAAGCAGATAATGGAAACCGTGCATTTGAAAGCTAATCACTACAGTAATCAAGAGTCCTGCTGACATTGCTGTGCTAATGTTGTGTGACAATATTGCTTCCAAGTCACAAACAGCTAGTGTATTAATCCAACTGTCTGACTAAAGCTGTACTGTATCATTTTTAAATTCAGACAACACTCCTCAGGAACAGTAACACCTCTACCTCTTTCACAATAACCCAAATCTGGAGCTTCTTAATTGGACTGGAAACAGCTGCTATCTACCATATATCATATGGCTTTGCTGACAAATTGCATCAGCTGATTAACTCCTGACATGTCCAAGTAATAAGTTGGCACAAATACAGTAAAGAGAGTGTAGGAGACAGAAGAATCAGCCAAAAGGCACAAGAGAGCTTCTACAGTTTGGACTAGTACTGACAGAAATGGAAAGACTAGTACCTCTGTCTGTACTGTAATCCCACCATCTGAAGTATGAACACATTTCATGCCATGCAGGATGAAAAGAGGATTTTTCATTGGTCCTGTGTTGTCTCATAAGTCTGCATCAACACTGTTCTACTGTAAGGTCACAGGGTGTGTCAGCAAGACACTCTGTGCCTGTGTGTGTGTCACACATAGACCACATGCTGGTGTCCTGCCTAGAGGGCATCACAGAGTTCTGCCAGAACAAGTTGTGTTACTTGCTCTACCACACACACACACACACACACACACACACACACACACACACACATACACACACACACACACACACACCTGTGAAAAGGTCACAGAGCTGTCCCTGGAGGAATGACTAGGGGAACTTGTGCTGTTCATAGACTGACAGTGTGGCCAAGTTCTATAACGCCATGTTTTGAACACGAACTAAATGTGTCCTAACACTATATTCTTGGACTCACAGTTGAAATGTCAGAAATAACTACAAAAACTTACATGTACAAATTTTTGAAGCTTTTGTCTGTGTAGGGTTGAAAATTCTTTTACCATTCATTCATCATTTTCCTGTCCTAAGCAGCGGATATTAGCAAGGGGGTGGATCTAGAAAATGTTGGGTGGCCAGGCTGTAGCATAGACTCAGAGAGGGGTGGGACATTTGAACTACATGTAAAAAGTAAATTAAACCTCTCGTTCTATTAAACAACCCATACATTATGAATCAACTGTTTATTTTGTGTGAAAATAGACAGTGCTTTCTGTATCTAATTTTGCACAGTGGTTTCCCACACTGGCCACCCCCCTCGTCTCTGTCCATGGGTATTAAGTATTGCATTACATCAATCCTATACACAGTGCACATACACACAGTCAAATGTTTGGAAACACTTTCCCATTCAGTTCAGCTGCAACAAATACAGCTAATTGTGCTCATAACAAGTTGGCTAACACAAATAGTGTTAGCCACAATATAATATTAAATGAATGAAGTGAAACTAAACAGCAGTTCACTCTGATTATCAGCTACATGCCACATATACAGCACAGCAGAATGAGCATACCAGGATCTACAGTGACATCCTCTGTTCCCATCTTAGGATAAAGATTGAGTGCATCCCAGAGTTTACCCATTTATGTACACAGTGACACAGTTTATGAACTTTCCTTTACCTGAAAGGATAATTTCATAGTCTTATTCTTGTAACTTCTAAACAGATAAAACAGTTATTGTGGTGCACAATGTGTTACTTTTTGTAGTGAAACAAAAAGTCCATTGGTGGTTCTTTTCTCACTTTACATCTCACATAACCAACAAAGGGGCTCAGTTTATACAGGTCATGCCTTTGTCGGTCAAAGACAGAAGCAGCGGCACAAGGTCATACACTCACTCAGTAGCACTGAAAATACTTAAATACCTCTCAAAAATAGCTTGAAACAAGAGCAAATGCATTGCTAATGCTATCCATACACTTGTGTAATTCAGAACAATGGTATACACCCTGTACTTTTCATATACACAGCTGCAGCACCCAGCAGCAGTTACATAGTTGTGACCTCACATGTACAGGTCAGTGATTCCCACAAAATAGACAAAAAGAAACTTGTCCTAGAATTTCAGCTCCCAGTTTCTCTCCACTGAGCTCCCCAGGGCAGACAATGGTGCAGGTGAAAAGTTCGACAGGAGACTGTCACAGCTTGGCAGAAGCACAGCGGGGCCCTGTGGCATCACCTGGAATTGATGCAAGCCCATTCACTGGTGGGCTGCTAAGGGAGAACCTCTTTACAGGGCTATGACACAGAGATATTTTTATTATAAGTGTCTTGAGCTTATTTTTCTGCTTGTAGCAAAGGCCTGTTGACAAGTGAGCTTCATGAGCTTATTTTTCTGTTTGTAGCAAAGGCCTGTTGACAAGTGAGACAGTCATGATGGCGCCACTTCATTTAAGCTTTGGAATACTTCCCTTGCTGAAAGTATCAGAGTGAGAGTTATCCTTACAAAAAAAGTCAAAAGAAAATGAAGACGAGTAATTTTATCAAACACAAGCTTGCCACTAAATCTAGTTATTGCCAGTTTTATGACTTGTTGAGTTTACAAATGAAAGATAAAGTGCAATTTGCTTCAACAAAAGCATTTTTTTTACCATGAGTGCAGCTATTTACTGTAGTTATGCAGGCAATAATGTGTTTTTATTGCAGCAGAATTTACAGCTTCTATGAACT
>NW_018127981.1:35876-43107 GCF_001952655.1 Monopterus albus
TAAGGTCAACAACAAAGCCTCGCATTGATTCCACATATGTGGTAAGGTCAAAAACTATCACGGGACCTTTGCCCCTGGGCAGTTTCCAATCATTCTGTTTCTCATAATCTGTGGAAAACGCGTCTGCTTTTCACAGTTCAATGACTACTCCTCTCTCTGCCACAATTACAATGCCCTCCTTGCACCCCGACAGTTCAGTGCCATGTAAAAGCAATCTAATGTGAATTAATTCTCCCACTGCTTTGAGCACACTGGGTATTTTAAAGTGTGGCTCAGAGCTGTTATATTCATTAAACTGATTAGATGTAAGCAATCTAACAATGAATTGTAAAAGATTTGTATAGCTTTGATAGAGTTCTAATGGTTTACTGAATTTTAAACTAATAGTGAAACAGATTGTACTGCAAACAGGCAGATGACATTGCCTCCAAGAATTACATTATTTTAATATTAAAACCACAATTTCAGGTCCTGTTTATTGTTGGAAGTGTTAACAGTCCATTGCCATCCAATTATTATGGCCCCTTCTATACACAACACTCAACTGATAAATCCCAGGGGCCATGTGACGATGACTTAGTGGGTCAAATGCAGCCTGCACATACCACAAACACACATGCATGCACAGACACACACGTGCAAAGCACACAAAGTAGAAACAGACGGTGCTAAAAATAAACCATCTGAAATATTTAACTTACTGACCCAGAAAACAACCTCAGTGTAATCATATGCTTATACAAACAGAGGACACCATGATGATGGAGTGCAATAGGTTATAACTTATTAAAATGAAAGCTACACACCATATAACAAAAGTGCATCATTTGCTAATCTAGGAGAATGTGCCGTTTCCACTAATTGGACAACAAAACACTGATGTTGCAGTCAGTTGGACTGACTCCAAATTACAAACAGAATAATTCAAAATAATAGAAAATTAAAACACTACAATTAGCCTGCTAATGATAACGGCATATATACGTTTGCCAGCTGCAGTACATGCACCCAGAAGGAAGAAAGTGACATCTGTGTCAAATTTTAGTCCTTTGAATGCTTTTAATGGTCCCCACCTCTGAAATGCCAAACCAAGGTTAACCCTGGTTTTGCCGCACTCTCTGTGCTACACAGCACGACCTCTTGGGTCTAACAGGTTCACTCCCATTCTGGGTTGAACCTGCACAGGGAATATCCATGGTCTGTCTTTGAAATGAGCGGCCACACTGGCCACAGAGGGAAAGAAATAAAACCTGAAGATAGTGTGGTGGGGTTGGGGGTTAGCACAGCAGGGAGAAAACACTTCTAGACACTTTTTTTTTTACTTTAACTGAATTTGTACTAAATCTTGGTTAATGCAGCTTTACGGTAACACCAATAAAACAATTTTAAAATGATTCTTGATTGTTTTACCTGGCTGAGTCTCCCTTGAAAAGTACCTTCTCATTGGGCCTGTCCTATGAAAGGTTAATTGGAAAAATCAAATCAACTGAAGTGAGGGTCGAAGTTAGTCAGCGACCCCAGACATGCCCTTCGCGGGTTTGTGAGTTTGACAAAGAGGACACAGTGATTGGCATGGCCCCCTGTCCTGCCAGAAGCTAAACAGCCATGTCCATATTCAGCAATGATATTGGCCTCTAACCCCCAGTCCAGATGCCATTACCATTTTAGAGTCACACCAAGCGTGTGGGCTGGTGCACAACACCATCAATATTAATGTTCTGTGACTGAGGCGGCTTTGGAAGAACTTTCTCCCACATCAATATTGATGGTGTTGCCATACATTGGAGTCAGGGTCCTCTTTAAGGATTTATAGAGGAACACTGGTGGGGGGTGGGGGGTGGCTGTTTGCGAAGGGGGCCAGTGCAGTTTTTGATCAGCACTTCAGTGATGTACGTTTTCTTGCCGCTCAGAGCAATTTTCGTGGGAGAGCGGTGACTCCAACACACACTTGATGAGATCTGAGTGGAAAGGGGTTGTGCACAGACAGATCCAATTCCCCCACAATGCTTTGCCAGAGATGATACTTATGGAAAAATGAACGTTTATTTCAGGGGATCTGGGAATGCTAAATGGGCGTGTATTGATTCTGGAAGTGGGGGTATTGCTTTTGAGACATCTTCACAATAGTCTGTCAGGCCACACATGCAGACACAGATCCATTTCATTATAATACCGTCTTTGCAGATGCATTGCTCTATATATCAAGTGTTGAAAGAACGTGCTTTGTACAGAGTTTCAGGCCTGGATTTTTTTGTCTTGTGTTCCGACATAAGTCATACAGAAAAAAAAAGGAGGAACTTAATGATACTAAGTGAACTTTGGCTTTGTCTTGCTCTCATAATCTTGACTTCCAGCTGCATCAGTCATGACTAATAAAATGTAGTGAAGGTAGACGATTGTGTTGGGGGTTTTTTTGTCACTTGTCTGTGCATCCAAATCAATGCTTCGTTGAAGGAACTGCAGAGTTGAAAGGTTTGCACAGTTTTGTATTTTAGCCATTGTTAATATTGCAACGTCACTGAGAAGAAAGGTCAGGAGACAAAAGAAAAAAGGTTCTAATTGACAGCTAGGGAACACAGCAACCACAGAACATTGCACACAACAATCCCGCCAACCCCAAAGGGGGTGACTGTGGGTTGGTGGGTAGAGTAGAGTAGTCTCCCAACCGGAGGGTCGAATCTCGGTGCCTGCAGTCCACATGCCGAAGTGTCCTTGGGCAAGACACTGAACCCCCAAGTTGCCCCCGATGGTTAGAGCCATCAGTTGAGTTGACGCCACAGATGGCTGCCTTGGTTCTGTACCAGAAACAAATTCCTTGTGTGTGTGCGCCACACATAGTAAGTATACTAACAATGTTCAAAACACTAATCAGAGACTGAGGATTCAAACACATACAAGCAAACAAGTAGAGTTAAAACACAAAGAACAAATGGGGCTTACTTCAGTCCAGGCTAACAAACCAAGCAGGGAGAACCAGAGGCAGAGTCCAAACCAGAGCCCAAAACATACAAACAGTCCAAGCCAGGCAATAAATCCCAGAAAGCAGATAAGAGGCAGAATTCAAAATCACGCAGTCCACAACAAGCAGGTGACTCTGGGAAACAGGAAGAAACTGGTGGTTAGATTGCTGATGCCAACACACACAGGAGCTAAGTTACACACAGCTAACAAAGGAACCAAACAGGTTTATATAATGCAGGCCTAATCAAGCTAAGTGGATACACCTGTGTATGTGTATGTGACGGGCAGAGCCCGGAGGGAAAACCCGAGGACAACTGAGGATTGGACGGACACTGACGCAGGCAGTTTGGAGAAAAGGCCAGAAGGGACAAGACTGGGAAAACCATGAGGTGGAGGCAGAACCGGAACTGGGATGGTGACAGTAAGAGTCCAGAGGGTTGTCTGTAGATTGTTAGTCTGATCAGTAGTCTTTAAAATAAACACATTTTACAATGATAAGAAATTGACAAAAACATAAAACTTTCAACATTTTGATCTTTGGGATCTCTATTTGATCTAAAACTAAAACAAATATCAGAAATATAATCAATGCAGTTTCTGTCTAACAAATAATTAACTGGCTAATCTTTATAGTCCCAGAGTGCAGTGAGTCCACTCGCCTCACACCACCCACTCTTGTATTCACGCTCGCAAATGTGCTTTTTTTTTTTCCGGCTGAGAGGAAAAGACTCCATAGTCAGTCTGCCACATTTAGATAGAACTGAGCAACATCAGTGTCATTACACCTCATTAGGTTATTCACCCCTGAAAGAACAGACTGCCAGTGTTAACCATAACACCTTTTCTCAGGACAACTGAGAATGTAGCAAAACATAAAGCCTCACTGCTCCAACAAGACAAGGGTCGCTGATACAACTGTCCCCTCTCCTCCTCCACACTTTTACTTAAAACCTCCCTACATTTTGATCACAAGCCAATAAGTGGGACCTCTTTGAGAGAGACAAAGAGTGACCTCAATTCAGTCTGACATCCGACCTATCGATCGAGGCTGCTGTATCCCCAAGAGACGGATGTCTGGCTTGCCCTTGTACTCCTAACATTCACATTCAGCAAAAAGACAAAACACGCCTTTTTATTAAACAAAACCACTCCACATGTCTCTCCTCCTCGACCCAAGTTTAAATTACACTCACAGCAACCTGCGTTCATGGGCCTCCCTCCTCCCACACAGAGCACTGTTCATCTTCACTGGGGCCCTTTTGCTAAATTGAAAGTGTGTCATAACAAATAGCGGAGGTGTCTGGTTTAAATGCATGTGACTGGCGCCGATGTCATCTCTGTCAAAGGAGCATCCCTTGCATTTTGAACAGAGGGACTGTGACATGGACCCAGGACGATTACTGTCAGACCGCACAGGGTGATGAATCTGCTGCCTTGTTGTGTTTGTCATCTCAACCTCTGGCTGGTTTGTGATTGGTCTGGCCACCTACTTACAGACGCTTTAGAAGGATGCATTGTTTCTGTCCATGTGTAAAGCACAAGTACATTGTGGCCTATCTTACTCCTACTGTTACATTTTAAGTCAAGACCTCTAATGTCATGGGGTGAAATAGTGATGCCTATGCTTGAAAAATGATCAGAGTACATTTTATGTATTGTCTTTGAATGTACCTTTACCTGTTGGCTTTTATAGTTAAAGCACATTTAATTTGATTTTTCACTTTATGAAGGTCATGTTGGAACTGGGACCTTTGGTTAAACTTTGAAAGTACTTACTTTGTTTTACTTTTTTGATATATAAATGCTCAGATTTTAAAATGGACTTGAACCGCTTTTCACCCAGATCGCACACATTAAAACTGTCATGTTTTCTATTGCTAGAAGACACAGCTCATCATATTTTATGGTGGACAAGGACATCCTGCTATGTCACTTTCTACTCTATGAGAAGAGAATATAAAGTGTAGAGAAGCATGAGGACAGACTCCAAAGACCCACTGAATAGGTTCACAAAAAAGTTGGAGAGTCCATTTGATTTTATTTCAACTAATACAAATTTCACTTACTGTACTTTGCTGTATTATTGCCCCCTGTTTGTTCAAAATATATACAAGTTGTATTAATATACAGTTGTACCAAATCTACACTAAATGTGCTAAACCCCCACATATTAATCTACAGTGTAGATGTAAAATAACAACACATTTGTAATAAGCAGAGTAATTTGGGCAAAAAGAAATAACCTGTAGTTGGTGCACAGGTAGGTTGTGATATTTACTGGCTCTGATTTGTATCTTGAAGCAGCATATTTTGCTTTTATGGTTTATGCTGAGCTCAGTGTTTGCCATAAATGGCAGGTGTGCAAAATTGAAGTGCAAAAGTAATTCAGCTCCTGCCATTCAAAGCAGCTATGTCAGTTTGATTTACCTTTACATGAACACACACACACACACACACACACACACACACACACACACACACACCTTTGAGCCACATGTGTTCTTTATATTCATATGGTGGAGGGAAGAAAACAATGTGCGCCTCCAAAATGGGGGTTGAGAGGTCATGGTGTTCGGCCCGGAGTGACAGCTCTGAAATGAAGGCATAAGTCAATCAGCTACTCATCTCACACACACACACACGGGTTGGGGCCAGGGGCAAAAGGTAAGATGGAGGTGAGTGGTTAGGGTGGAGGGTGGGGACTGAGGGATTGGATGAGGTAGCTGGAGGTGGCTGGAGGAAGGGAGGTTTGGTGTAAAGGGCTTAAGGTTGTGGGGGAGTATGTGTGTTATGCATGTGTGTGTGTGTGTGGTGAGAAGGAGGCAACTTGACATCATGTTTGAGAGTTTAAGGCACCAACCTGTACTCGTCTGTTTATGTCTTTCTTTTGTCATCTCTCTCCTCTGGTCTCTGTCTGAGCTACCAGTAGCTATATGCACTCAAAGCTGAGCACACAACCATGCACACACACATGTACACACACACCTAGTGACATACCTTGAACCCAAAGGTCAAAGACCATGTGTGTTCCTTCTGTCTCTCTCTCTCTCACACACACACTCTCACACTGGGTCATGGTGTTTGTTTACCTTGTGTCACAGGCCTATATCAACAGTTGGGCTGAATCCCAGCGGGGAAAACCCCATTTTGTTTAAAATCATTGATCAATCCACAATATTGATTGCTGCATGTGGACCTTACTAAATCAAAGTGCACCTTGGAACAATAAATATCTGTAAGTGAGCAGTAGAATGACTGAACGGAGAAGTGTTTTATTGGCATCAGATCAAATTCAAAAATACCCTGCTATGATAGATGGGCAGATATAATCTAAAGATTGCTTCACACATTTCAACAAAATGCATAAGACATGTGCAGTCAACCAGAATCCCAAAACATTTGCATCTGGATGGGACAAGGTTTGATCTGTGAACTTTTAAAAATGATATTTAATAATAATAATAATAATAAAATTTATTTGTAAAGCACTTTTCAGCTCAAGAGCACAAATTGCTACATCGAAAAATAACAGTTCAAAACAATCAAAGGCTAAAAGAGAAGCATAAGAAACACACAGGCACTCACATAGCACAATTTCTACCCGGCCTACTATCACAAAAGGGGCTCAAAGATAGTGGTCATACAGGACCAATAAACAATCTAAACATTAAAAGCTTGTTTGAAAAGGTACGTTTTTAGAGCTGACTTGAAGGCTACTGGCTCAATTATAGAGCGTATATCTAAGGGTAAGGAGTTCCACAATCTAGGGCCATGCACGGCAAAAGCGCGACCTCCCCATTTCTTATAGTGTCATGTCTTCTTTGAAGACACTCATTCAACATTCAAAACGGTAGCGGAAAAAGTAAGTGAACCCCTGGAATTAATAACTGGCTGACCCCTCCTTGGCAGCAATAACCTCAACCAGGTGTTTCCTGTAGCTGTGGATCAGACCTGCACATCGTTCAGGGGGAATTTTAGCCCATTCTTCCTGGCAGAACTGCTTTAGCTCTGTCATATTCTTTGGACATCTCCCGTGTATGGCTCTCTTCAAGTCTGTTGTGGACTAGCTCATGTTAGGTATTTTTAGTCAAATAGATATTGGATAGATACTTTATGTATTAGAAATGTTTAGTGGAGAGAGGATGTCTAGTTAGACTGTTAAATGCTTAGTCATGCTTATGAGTTTCTACAGGGTACATCTGGTCAAGGATAACTAGAGAGAAGAGTTGATGACTGTCAGCAGACAGGGTGTTTAATATTATTATTATGA